>NC_142243.1:74958297-75109812 GCF_052056855.1 Sturnus vulgaris | reverse complement strand
CTTTTTTTTTTAAATTATAGACCCAATCAGCCCAATTCATGATAGCACGATGAGGAACAACAAATTTCTCATACCTTGTATGCTGTATAGCAAGAATACTTATTTCATATATGGGTTAACTGAAAAAGAGAGAGATTAGTGATTTACCCCATTTCCTATCTTGTATTCAAGAGGAGAAAGAAGAGGAAGTTAGGTTTTGACTCTTAGTTACTTTCTCAAGCAACTGTGCAATGGCCTCTTTCAGACACTACACGGGGTAAAATGAGGCTTTTTCTTTTTGATTGTACCTGGCCCACATTCTTAAATTACTCACTGAAGTACTCCAAAACCCACTGAGCTGCCTTTTCAATCAACAAAATAGAATCATTCTTTTAATGCTTCCTACATAAAATAGCAGTAAAATTATGCATGCACTGAAGGATGCAGACTATTTCTTTCAACTAACTCAAAATCATAGACTCACAGAATCATTTAGGTTGGAAAAAGACCTCTAAGATCACCGAGTCAAACCCAGCACCCGGTTCTTTTCACAGAACTTCGATGACAAATACAAGGAGGATGTACTTACAACTTTAAGTGAGAAGTGGCAATGTGTAACAGAACTCCAGTCAGCACAGGAGTAAATTCTGTGATGTGGCTGCTCTTAGAAAGACATCAAGTGCATTTATAATTGCCTTAACAAAACACATGCAGGAGTAAGTTTTCCCTGGATGAATGAGACCAGCAGCACATCCATCCCAGAATCTCCAGTCACCAACCAACACCAGGTGCTCTAGGGGAGAAGCCATGGAATTGCTGATTTTGAAATAGCATTACCTGGAGAAAGCTCCACTCTCAGCACCTGGTGATCTGATTTCAGCAGCTGATGCTAAATTTACCCCAAGGTGTATGACTGCCCTTTCAAGCAATTTGACTCAAACAAAAGCATAGATGTTTTCCTTACTCTTATAAATAAATGTCTAAACCTTTCCTGAATGCAACTCAGTACTTCCACTCACGGCTTTCCCACGAAAACAACTTCCAAAAGTTAATCATGTGTTGCAGAAAAGGCTGGTTTTCTCTATTAGCTGAAAACCTGTGGCTTTTTCATTTGATCTTATTTTTCTTGCCACATATACAAAGTAAACACAACTACAATTGTCCAATTAAGTGCCTCTTCCTGTTCCTATTGAAGTCAGTAGCAACACTTTCTAACATCAGATTTGTTTTCTTACTCATTAACTGTAAAATCCAGAAACTGGCAAGGAACTTTCCAGCAAGGGGGAATTTTGCAAAGTCTATCAATATACAATAATTATGACAGCAAACTAACATTAAGATAAAATAACAGAAAATAAATTCCAGACTCTCAGATGCATTTGGAAAAGTTATCTGGTTTCATAGTCTTTTGGGAACCAAAAGGGAAAGAAAAAAGCAAAAAAAAAAAAGTCATCACATTGTTAATGAGACTAAAAGCCAGAGTAAAATAAAAATCCCTCAAATCTGTCATCTGCATTCATGTTTGCCAAGAAGGCCTGGATGTTATCCTGCTGGGGAAGAGAAGATTTATGGCATCACACACCTTCATTCATCCTATTATTATACATGAAATGGAAAATAAAACAGGCTGGTACTGCCCTTAGAAATAATCAGTATTTTGCTGCCACTGAGTAACAAATGTTGTTATTATATTACTAAATCAGCAGCAGGGCAGCCACGAGGTGCTTATAAATAAATTATTTTTAAAAAACCAACAAACCAAACAGGGCTGGGCTCCACCCTCCCAAGGGTGTGAAGGAAAATAAAGCAGGGATGGAGGTGGGAAGGGCAAGGCCAGACCTGGCACACACAGCTCCTGATGGCCAGGTGGCAGCGCCCAGCACCCAGTGCCAGCAGCAGGGATGGAAGGGGGCAGTCAGGAAGCTGAGGACTGCTGGTCCACCTTGGAGCAGAAAGCAAAAACAGGCAAAGAACCAGAACATCTCACCATAACCCTGATCACCAAAAGGGATGGAAATGAATCAGGCAAGAAGCAAAAATCCTCTTTGCTGAAAGGATAGTCATTATTCAATCAGATCTTTGACACTGTTTATCAGCTCCATGACTGCCCAGGCTGCTGACCCAGTTTGGGGCTGCCCAGACCTCAGGTCAGAGGCCAGTGGCCACTGCCTTACCAGAGCTCTGGGGCAGGACTGTGATGCTAAAAGCCTTTGGGCTGGTTCAGCACGGGGACTGCAGAGCAAGATGGGAGACAAGCACACAGCAGGATTGCTGGCATCTGGCACCAGCAATCAGAGAGCCACCGCTTCAGCCACCCTTGCCCCAGGCTCCAGCCCAGCATCCCTCGGTGGCGATGGCAGAGCACAAGGCTGGCTCTGCGTGCGCCAGGCACAAACCACCACACGAGACCAAAACCACAGCAGAGGTTTCAGAGCGGCACCTGAGCGCCACTCCCGTTTCTACATCCAGCTCCCTCCACCATGCCAGCTCCGACCTGCTGGGAGATGAACCTCCCATCAAGGACACCTGTATTGAGCACAAGGGCTTAATGTTTGCTGGCGATGCAGTACAAAGTTCCAAGTGCTGCCTTAGGAAGCCCAGGCCCTGGGACCTGGCTGCTGGGAAAATGCTTCTGCTCCACATGCAATTTCACACATCATTGCATAGGTCTTGTGATTCTCCTGCTAGAGCTGTGCTTTGCCATCGGAGGAACACTTGTGCCTCGGCAGAAAAATTCAACTGGATTTTCTTCAAGGATTACCAACTCTGAATTTCAAGCTACATGCTCACAAAACTAAGCTCCTTACTGTCCAGCAGAGCTAACACAGCAGCTTGGGAGATGCCTGTGTTAGTGCAGGCGCAGAACAAACTTCTTTCTCAATATTGAAAGTAAAGTAAAACTTTTTAATAGGATTGCTGTTTGAAGTTTACAGTTCTTTGCAAGATCAAGGCAAATGACATCATCTCCACAAGTGAGACCCCTGGTTCTGAAATTTTAAAGGTCACAGTCAATACATTTTTTTTGTTGTTTTTTCAGAAAAAAAACAGACTTCTGAGAAAATATGCAGCCTACTTTTTTTACAAGTTACAGAGAAAGCTATTATAAATGAAAGGGACTAGAGAACCACAATAATTTTCTCTTTCTGCCCTAGCTCTTCTCCTTGCTTCGGCACAGATCCTGCACAGAATGAATTTCTTGCTCTTCAGCAACAGCAAAAAGAAAAATATTTTGATAATATTTTGAGAATACGATTATAAACCCACAAAGCCACAAAAACTGGCAAAGGACCTAGAAGGTGTAACACTTGAAACTGCCAATTCACTTATTTAACTGAGTGGATTTCAGATAGTTTCCTTTTACCAGTCAAACAGTGAGTTGGGGTTAGCCCCACTGGGGATTGAGTCGTTAGGAGGCCACACATCGCCGCTAAAGAAAGTCAGAGTGCCTCTGCTCCAGGCTCGCCTTGGCAAAGCACATGGCATCCCTCTCCAAGCAAGGTGTGCTGCTGTGCTGAAAGAGCAAGAGGCTTTTTCTTGGGACTTGCACAAGAAGCAGCATGTTGGGAAGGTGGGCGCCTGGCAGAGCAGCCCAAATCCAGAGCCCAAAGGGGATGGGATTTTGGTCAGTGCCCCTCACACGAGCTCTGGAAGGGCCCTGTGCCACCCTGATCCATGATCTCTAGCTCTGTCCTGGAGGCAGATGCATCTGCCATCCCTCACCTTCATGACACAGCCACAGACCACTGCAGGGCACAGCGATCCTCCAAGCTTCCTTTCCAAGGTGTGCCACCAAGCAAAGAAAATTAATGATTTACTAGGCACAAAATAAAAGAGGAAGCTCAGTGATTAGGACAGTCAGCTCTGGAGAAAGGAAACCTGGGGTCTTGTTGCTCGTCTAAGAAGCATTTATTCATTTGGCTGTGGACGGCCACCTGAGAAAACACATCAGACTGCAGGAATTAGACACCCTAGTTCTTCCTCCTTCACCAAATGAAATCTCACCCCTGTACAATTAGGAGCCCTCTTGCCAGAGGGGAAGACACCTTAGCAAAATCAGCAGCCATCTGGAAAGTGAAACCTCCTGAGATGCTGGATGCACCACTGCCAGGCTGGAGAGAGTCTCATTGACAAAGCTCAGGAGAGGACAAAACCAAGGCCAGGAAAAGTGAGGGCTTCTTCTCAGATGCGTTTGCAGGCGAGGATGGCACCCAAGTGACAGCAGCCGAGCCAGAGGGTGCCTGCCAGCTTCGGGACACAGAGGTTCTTGGGAACAGTGTCCCACACAGCCCCGAAGTGCCTCCCTTCTCCTGGGGCAGAAGCAGCTCCCGACTAGTTTGGGTGAGGAACAATGAGAAGCCGGGGACTTCCATCACTGCCCTGGCTAGACAGGCTCTTGGAGGATGCAAGAGCTTATGTTCCACCTAAGGTCCACTTCACACATCTAAATCCTTCCCTGTATGTGGCCTTAACTCTTGAGCAGAATATAAAGAACCAAATTAAAGGAACAGAATCAAATGAAAACACATGGCCATTGCATTCCTGGTTCGAATGTAAATATGGTAACTTAATTTTAAGTGTTCCTGGCTAAATTTTCTCTCTGCTTCTCTCACCTGGGCTCCTTTGCATCATGTCTATGTAAATATGATGGTGCACGTGTCTCCTTCTGTAGTGCTCATGCTCTTGTTTTTTTCTTGAACAGCTTGGGGAGAAAGCCATATGTTGGACTAGAAGTGCCCAGAGCTAAGCATGGCTCCCACGTCTGTTAGGTTGTGAGCCCAAAGAGGGAACCCATCACTGCTAAGACAAACACAGTTGTTTCTCCCACACCGACTGCATCCCTTCAGTATTCCCCATGTCAATGTCAAAAAAGTTGCCAAGTGAGACAGGCCATTGCCAAGCCAGTCCTTCTGCAGCTCTGGAAATCAAAATGAAGTCATTAAGTTTTCAATCAGAAAGCATACATTATACCAAGTACCACAAAATTGCAGAGATGAGCTAGTTCTCCTCTTTTTTCTTTTTAAAATACAATTAAGATGCTATCAGGCCAAAGTATAATATTGTGGTATCCTGGCCGAAGTGAAAATCTTTGAAAGCAGCATTTATTTGCCACCAGAACCACAAGCTAATAATGCAGATTACGTGCAGTCCCCATCTGTTGCTTTTTCTAAGTTTTGAACAAACCCATGAGGCCGTGTATTGTAAGGGCATTAACAACCCCAGACACCATTATCAGCGATGTCTAGTGCCTAAAATTTATACTCCACCAGCTATATCCCCCTCCCACCCTACCCTTCGATATGCTTTCCTTCTTTGTTTCCCTTGCAATATAAAGAATTCAAATCCTGGAAACACACTGCCAACTTACAGAATGGATTCAGACCAAACAGACAAATAAAAACACGTCAACCAAATTTCAGACCTGAGTGTAAGACACAGGCCCACCCATTCATGAGACAAGGCCCATGTTGCCCAACTTATCCACCGTGTAAAACATACTCTCATGACTAACTGTGACGCTCTCTTCTCTGGCACTGTGCAGCCTCTAATAAACTTACCACTCCACAAAATGCCAGGGAGCCAAAATATAAGGGAGGAGAAGGCTACAGCAGCCAGGGCTCCTGCCTGTTGTAGCACCCTGCAAGACAGGGAGATCTTGCAAGTGGCTGTGCTGAAGTCCCACCAAGCATGACCCCATACAAGGCTACTTTGGAAGAGCCATTTATGAATAAAGTTCGTACATGGGATATGGTGCAAGAGGAAAGCTGAAGACCAAGCGCATATATTAAAGCATCCTGACAGATCCTGAAATCTAGAAAAAGGAAAAAAAAAAAAAAGAAAAATCCACTACCCCACTCTCTCCTTGATTTCTTCTGCCTGAAGAGAGGACCCCAAAAGCTGTGTTTGCAACTCCATGTTAGTCTTTTGTTCTTTGTAACCAGCTAGAAGGTTTTGCCTGTGTTTAATGCTAGGGCTCAAAGGTACCAGTCATGTACCAGAGAGACAGGCAAAAGCCACCTTCAGGTAGTATTTTGTACATCTTCCATTTGAACATTACAAATAGCAAGCAACAGTAAACGGCATCACATGCATCCAAATTCTGTAACTTTTCTTGATAAGAAACCTCAATAAACAATTAAATGGCTATCGATAAGAGGCATCCTTTCCTTTTAAAGGCAGTCCGAGTTTCTTGTACTTCTAACTGGCGAGCAACAGCTCCAGCACTTGCCTCCTCTGGCCAATCACGTCTGGTAACACCTGTCTTTTCACATTCTCGGTTTTATTCATTATTTATGTTTCTCTTTACACAATACACCCACAGGACAATACATCCCCAGCATGCTTACGGTTTGATCCAAAGCTCACTGGAGTCAACAGAATGACTTCACTGGCTCTGGAGCAAATCGAGGGCCCCAGCTCCGCAGACGGGCTTCCAGCCTGAGGAGGGACTTACGTACAAGTTAGGCATCCCAGCCCAGAAGTGCAATCGCAAAATCCCTAACCCTTTAGCTGCTCCTCTCTGAACAACCCTTTAGCTGCTCCTCTCTGAACCATTTGCAGATTTTGTTTTTTCCTCCAGTTATCTGTTTTCTGGAAAAAGACCCCCCCCAACAGTAACAAACCCTCTGTAGTGATCTATGAACCTGGGGGCCACGGGATAGACCTCTCTCTCACAACTGTGGTCCCAACAACCAAGTGCTGGAGTCATTCTGTGTGTATGTGTGTACATACATAAGTGTGTGTCTGTGTATGTGTGCCAATTTGTATATAACACACACACACACCCCCGCACACACACACACACACACACACACACACACACACACACACACACACACACATTTTTTGCTCCCCCTTCTGGCCCCATGAATCTTGATTTATTTTTTTCTTCTTGATGGAAGCAGAGGAGAGTAGGAGAACAATCCTGCCTTCAGTGTGACTTGCAGCCAGGGATCAGCAACACTCCTTTGGGAGGTGCACAATGTGGATTCCTGCTGAGAAAAGGGCCCCAAAGCCTTGCTCCCTCTGTTATAGCAGCAGGAGATGTCCTCTGCATCCCTGGACATGAATCCCCTTTAGTCAGGCGGGTTCAGTAGCAGGGAAGGCAACACCTTCATTTTTTTAACAGAGATGGTCAATGCAGGCAGCACATTATTTAGCCTAACACTGATTTACCAAGAGACCCAGTGCTAACAAACACCAGGCTTGAAAGATACGTTAACTGGGAAACATACATATATTTTTTACACACACCTCTTAAAGGTGTGCTGTGTAATTGAGTCAGCTTTCTGTATTTCACAGGAGACCGAACCTGAAATTGCCAGTGTCCTACCTAGCTGACCTCCATTTCTAGGTGAGTTATGCCAGCTCTCAACCCAGGTTTCTTCTTCAGTATAACTTTTGCCATTTCTCCGTCTAAAACAGTAATATCAAAAGCTTCACACATACAACAGGTTTGGTTTGTGGGAGAGTGACTGGGACCACATTTTGTTCCAGTATATCAACTAATAAAGGAAAAAAAAGAAAGGAATACCCGTCTAATTCAATGCAGTTACTTATTCTGGAAAGAGAGGAGAGAGAAAAAGGAAAGGCTTTTGACTGAATATAAGTGAAAAAGCTGTCCATTTTCTACAAGTGGGAATCTTCCCTTTTTCATTGATGCTGAAGCCTCCCCCAGACAGAGGTGATCTCTACCCCAGAAACACAGCCACCCATCAGATCAGAACAAATACTCATTTTCCAGAACAATCACACAGACATGGCTCCCAGCACCTTTGTTTCATCTCGAGACGAAGATTTTTCGCTCTAGACATATCTTATACCATAAAACCCCACTCCAGCGGCAACCACAGCTGCATACACTGTCACCAATGGCCACCTGCTTGCTGGTAACACCAGGATCCCGTGTTTGTTGCACACCAGCCTGGTGCATCACCCCTCACAGGTAGGGACACTGTACGCACACACACAGGTGGTCCCAGCTGTCTTGACATTGCTTGGGACCTGCTGCAATGTGCCTGTTCTCCCTGGCAGCTGGATGGGCATCTCCCCACTGGACTGCCTTGGCTAGGAACCTGCCTTGGTTCTGCCCACAGGCAAGGGTGGACAGGAGAAATGGAGACCACAGACCGCTGATGGAGACAGTGCCTCGCTCATCCCTTTCGCTCACGAGCTGTAGCTGTTTCCCCCACCTCAAACACCCCACCGTACCCTGCACCGAGGTGAAACTTGACAACTGGCGAAAGGCCTGCACTGCTTTGGCACATCCCAGCGCAGACTCCCATGGGCAAACCTTTTGCTCCCACGAGTGCGATCTCCCGGACGCTGCCCAACCCAGGGTCCCACCAGCCACGGGCCGGAGCCGGGAGAGGAAGCGAGGGATCGGGACACTTACCCAGCCTCCGTTGTCCTGGATCCAGTTGTGCAGGTGCCGGTTCAGGTACTCAGTCATCCACGCGGCGATGCTGTCCACGAGGGGAGACATCTCCCGGTTGACGCTCTCCACGCACATCACACCGCCAAACTCGAAGAAGGCCACAATTCTGCCCCAGTTAACCCCATCTCGGAAGAGCTCCTCCACCACGGCCACGAAGCGGCTCCTGGCCGTGAAGGGCGTCAGGTGCAGCTGGCCAGACATTTGGGCAAAGTCCCTCTGGTAGCGTCGGGAGAACTCATCCCCCGCCTGGCGCAGGACCAGGTGGACGACCTGGGGTGCGGGGCGCAGCCCCTCGGCCGGGGGCACGTGGCTAGCAGCAGCCGAGCCGGGGGGCTCGGGGTGCGGAGACACCAGCCCAGTGTGATCAGAGGAAGTCCCAGCAGCAGCAGCAGCAACCGCAGCAGCAGCAGGAGCCGAGAGACCTGGAGGCAGGGGTGCCCTGTCCTCGCCGGCAGCCCAGTCGTATCCCCTCTGGGAGAGTTTATAGTGGATGTACTTCAGCACTATCTCCCGGTTATCGTAGCCTCTTCTCCCCGGATGAGCCATAATTCCCAAGAGGAAGCAGCAAGAGGAAGGGAGAGAGGAAGAAGAGGAGCAGGATGAACCCAAAAAAGTAAAGCAGCCAATAGTAATAAAATTAAAACCACCAAAAATTATAATCCAGTTATTGTATTGGACACGGTTTCATTCATGCTGGTGTGGGGGTGTTCTCGGGGTCTCGGAGGTACTTTTGTCTTCTCAGTGTTTCCTCCTCGGTTTGAGATGCACGGCATAAATAGGGATTAAAATGCTGTAAATACTTTACTTCCAGGTGCACATTTATTACTTATTATACATTTACTTTAGCATCATTTCCTCCTCGGTGCTGAAATACATCTTAAAAAATATTATACCGACTCAAAATCAGGTGCATTTTCCCCTAGGTGCTGGACTACCATGGACACGAAGGAGCGGACGAACATACACTGTAAAAACTGCAATTCGACACGATTTGCTAAGCAGCCTTGGATGGACGTTAATCCAATGCACTTTATGCTAGAATTTCAACACTAGGTTTTGGGGTTTTTTTGTTAAGTTACACAAACTAAATTTCCTCTGTAAAGTACTTACTTGGACTATAAATATGTTCCTCTGTCAAGTTTCCTCTAAAAGAAAAATAGCAACAATAAAATCCAAACATCACAAGTCTTCAGAAGCGTTAAGTTCTGGTCGCTTTGATGCTTCAAGTCACCAAGGGGATGGGAAAGGGGTAAAAAAAAAATTATTTCTACGATTTCAAATGTTTTTTCCCAGACTCCTGTTTAACAGACATCTCCAAAAATGTGTCAAAGCTCAGAAAATCCCGCCTCGCAGCCCGGGAAGGCGAACAACCCCAAAGAGACGGAAAATCCTGGAGACCAGATGAACCACATTTGAATCCAAGCTCTCGCAGAAGTGCTCTGTTTTTCCCTCCAGTGCAACGTACAGACATATGCATTTACGTAGTTTCATTCAGACACCGATCGCAGGAACCGGGTGCTTCCACACATACGCACGCACACACCAAAAAAATTAAAAAAAAAAAAAAATTGTATGTATTTAGGAAATTAATTCTTTTTCACAAGAAAGACCGGAAAAAATTAATTAAAAAACGAAAATAAAAATAAAGAAGGAAAATTGCTTTTGACTGCTGCCATTTCCCGAGCAGCTTTGTATCGGCGGAGGAAGAGCCCCTGGCGCTGCCGAAGAGGGGCGCGGACGGGGCGTGTGTGCGGTGTGACTGGTGCCGATGGGGACCGCGGCCGCGGCGCCGCTGCCCGCCCGCCCGCCCGCCCGCGCAGCCCCGCGCACCCCGCCGGCCGGGGGCGGCTCCTCCGGGCGCTCCGCGCTGCTGCTGCCGGCGGCGGCGGCGGCGGCGGCGGCTCCGGACGGCGGCGGCGGCTCCGAGCGGCGGCGGGCGCGGGCGGGGAGCTCTCCCGGCGGCGGCGGCGGCGGCGGGGGGAGCGGAGCGGAGCGGAGCGGCGGGGGCGGGGAGAGGCGGGGAGGAGCGGAGCCCGAGGGGGAGGCTCCGGCCCCGCGCGGCGTAGCCGGGCGCGGTGGTTTCCTAGAGCTCCGCCTCACGCTTCATTCAAGAAAAGGGGGAAATGGGGAGGGGGGGTGCTTAAAAAAAAAGGGGAAAAAAAAAAATAGGCGGCGGCTGGGGGGGAAGGCGATGAGCCCCCCGCGGTCCGGGTCCGCCCTCCATCGCGGCGCGGGCCTGGGGCCGGCGGAGGGGCGGCGGGGGAGGCGCGGAGCGCGGCGGAGCCGCGGGCGCGGAGGGGCGGCCCCGGGGCCGCGGGCAGTGCTGCCGCCCCGCCGCCACCGCCGCCCGTGAGGAGGAAGCGGCGGCGGGGCCGGGGGCTGCCGGCCCTCCGTGGCGGAGCGCGTCCCGCTCCGCGCCTCTGCCACTCCGCGTGGATTCATCTAAATATATATATATTTTTTTTTAATAAATGAAACGAGGAGAAAAAAAAATAGAAGTCCGAATACATCTTTTTAAAAAGCAAAGTGGTCCGCTGCAGGCGCTCAGGGCTCCGTGCATTCTGACTCGGGGGTGTGCGCGGCCGCGGAGCCCGTGCGGAGCCGATCCCGGCTGTGCGGGGTCCCGCACACCTGCTCCGCGCAGGCCGCCCGCCCGGTCGTTGCTCAGGAGATGGCACTGGCAGGGAGTTGGGATTTAGGACTTCTTGTAGAAACGGAGCTCAGGTTTGTCCCTACCCCCCGGCCTGAAGAGTTTTTTTCACATTGAAGAGGGGCTTCTGGAACTGCATGAAGATTAGGTCAATCCGGAGTTGACCAAAGAAGCAGAATTAACCTTTAAAGCTGGTTAAACCCACAGAGCTGGGAAATAGCGATGACTCAGCCCCCCTGCCATCCCGAGCAGCGACATTGGGGGCCAGGGATGTGTGATGCTGGGACTGCCCCAGCTGAAATGGGGCACCATACCGGGGAAATGCCAAGCCGAAAGAGAGCAGGACATTCCCGGCACTTTTCTCTGCTCAACAGAGGGGAAAAGAGACGTTTGATAAATTCTCCTCTTTTTTTTGTCGATATAAGGGTGATTGAGTTGATAATCTCATCTATAAAATACCCCGAACCTAAAAGGAATAAAATGCATAAACGAAGCTGTGACCATGAGTTCGCTTGGACAGGGGCCACTGGGAATGAATGCACCCTGCCCTCCAAATCTGCTTTTAGAGATGGTTCCTTCAGGCACGGACCTGTCACGCGTAGTTCACAGGGTGGCTGCTCCTCTGAGGAAATGGCACTGGTGTGAGAAGGGTGAGCAGCTTTCCTTCCAACAGAAGAAGGGAAAGTCTCCGCATCCAAACGAGAAGGATTCCCCTAAACGGAGCTCACCCGTTCCCTCGGTGATCCAGGGATTTGTTTCGAGGCTGCACCGAGGAAATGGTTTCTGACATGTACGGAACAGCACCTTTCCAGGTGCCTGAGGAGGCGTTCAGGGTGTTTAATCATTCTGGCATCTGTTTTTTAGGGGGGCACGGGGAGGTACTCGGCACCACACCTAGTGCCAGCATCCTCCCCTCTCTCCCTCTCTTCCTGTCTCTCCTCTCCTCTCCTCTCCTCTCCTCTCCTCTCCTCTCCTCTCCTCTCCTCTCCTCTCCTCTCCTCTCCTCTCCTCTCCTCTCCTCTCCTCTCCTCTCCTCTCCTCTCCTCTCCTCTCCTCTCCTCTCCTCTCCTCTCCTCTCCTCTCCTCTCCTCTCCTCTCCTCTCCTCTCCTCTCCTCTCCTCTCCTCTCCTCTCCTCTCCTCTCCTCTCCTCTCCTCTCCTCTCCTCTCCTCTCCTCTCCAGCGGGCGGCTGTTGCCACCCAGCGGCCACCGCTCGCCCTGGGCTCCGGGCTCGGCCGCGGCAGCCGGGGCCTCACGGGAGCGAGGGGCTCGCTCGCCTCGTACCCACCCGGGAAAAGGAGCGAGGCGGTGCCCTCCGGTCTGTCCCGTGTGCGCTCCGCCTGCCGATGTGTGAAACGGGGCTGGCTGTGGTTGAGTTCTCGGGGGTTAAGAGGGACAGAGATTGCAGGACAGCAAGTGAAACGAGTTCAGGTAAGATTGATGATACTCTGCGCAATGGTGGACTAAGGGCTGTGCCTCACCAAGGCGTGTGTGTAACTCACAGCATGGTTTAATGCTGGACCACAAGCTCATCTCATCCACATCCATATGAAAGACTCTCAAAAGTAAGGCGCTTGCTATGAGCCGAGGGATGACTTCTGATGGCAGAAATACAGACAAGGGATCTGTCAACCAAATAGCATCATCACCTTTATATTCTTCCACCGAAAGAGAACGAAGAAAAAGAAGTCTCTCACCACTGAAAGTAACCTGACATTTCCATGTAACCATTTCCATGGTTTAAATGAAACAAGTGATACAGGAAATCCGAACGGCCATAACCAATCCGGAGCTCATTCGGTCTGTGACTGTGCTGATGGTTGAATGTAATGCAGTTGGCACTGCAACTGAAAATACATCAGACAGAGATGTTGAGTAACACAGAAATCCTGTCTGGGTAAGCTGCACAACGACGTTCTAGCAAGATCAGTTTTAAAGTCCAAAGAGTAAATCAGTGTGGTAAGAGTAAATCATGCAAAAGATGCCCATAGAATCAATAGGCTTTTGTAAGGAGGAATTGAAAATATCAATGGTTTTGCTTATAGCATTCAAAGGTATTTTGCATGTAGAAATGCAAGTGAGACCAGCTAAATGAACAGAATGTAATGAGGACACAATCAGTAAAATAAGAGTTTCATAATTTGTAACTGATTCCTGATGGAAACAGGTACAGCAAAATTTTATGAGATACTCTGTTTGAAAGGGTTTTAGTGATGATACTTTTTCGTCACCAGCTCTACATTCAGCACTTTGCTATAGAAATGGTAGCTCCTAGCATTTTAAATTTTAAAAAATTTAATAGGAAAATAGAGGTCATGGTTCACCAGAAAGCTTGCTAATGCTAAACACAGCTGAGACTGTACCAAAAATATGAAAAACACAAGGGAAAATCCTGGGAAGTGTTTGCTTTAAGCAAGGGTATTAGCATTGAGTCATGGGAAACAAAAACTGTGCCTTGAAGAATGACAAATTGGGACTCTGTAAAAAAGCAAAACAAAATTATGCACATTTAAAGCTTTGTTCTTAACATTAAACGTCAAAAGCATTGCATCTGACCTGTACGGCTCTAATTGAAGGGAGCGGCATCTTAAAAGCAATTATCATGCTACCTGAATAGGTGATAAACATCTATTACAGTGTCACAAGTTTGCATCACAGCACTGCTTCTTGCCTTGCTTGTTTGTCTGAGCTCAGCAGGATAAAACAACAGTTAAAAAGACATCCAAAACAAAGGCAATACAGTTTTGGAGGCAGATGGAAGAAATGGCAAGAGAAGCTCAGGGTTTATTAAGGAACATGCAATCAGTGCACGAAGTAAGCTAAGAAATCATTATGGGACTTTTAGGTAGCAGAACAAGATGCTGGCTACTCAAGAACTGATGCTGCAAGTCCTTCCACACACATTTACCTTTATGTGAGTCAGCCCACCAAAGTTAATGAGACTTACAAGAAGAATTAGCTGTACAAAGAATTGGAACTTGATTAGGAATACAAGCAGCAGCTCACCTGCAGAAATCTCTTTTGACACTTAAGAGAGGTGAAAGCATTGCCATCAGTCATCAGTCAGGTCTGGTAGCACGAGGGAGAGATTATTTTCTTGAGACGGCTTTTTTATCCATGATCGGGCAACTGACCAGACAGGATCCCGGAAAGCCTGCTCCTTCTTCAGAGGCTTCCCAGATGCCCGCTGTACAGCAGATGTATTATTAACAAATGACGTAGAAAAGTTTGTAATGCCTGGCAACTCTAAAATTCCCAACAACCTGAAAGCAGACACCTTTTCCCTGTACTTTTGTGTTAACATCAGTAGGCTTTCAGCAGCAATCCTGGTTCCTGGTGACCTGCCCACCCTTTTATTTCCTTGACTCACACGCAGGGAAGTTGGAGAGAAGCAAATCATTGTTTAAAGCCCTGCCTGAGCAGGCACGAAACTAGCAGGATATGTGTTTGCACTCATAGTGAGCAAGGACATTGCCACTTTATTTTTTTCTGAAAATCTGCAGAGGTTTTCTATTCTAGAAAACAATTAAAACCACCATCACCACCAACCAAAAAACCCAACAACAGTAATTTAATTTGAGTAACCTGAAAGAAGCATTTAGAGCAATATAGGCAAATACATTTATGACATTTGAAGAGGTCCATTGCCTCATGGTGTTGGAGCACAGCTTAAATACTGGCTTTACTGAAAGAGTCCACTAAGATTGTGCCCACAGGTGGGGAATTTGCACATATGCAAATTAGCAAGCCACTCCTCACAGAGCCAATGGCTCTGTAAATGCTTTTTGGTGCCGTGTCCAGTGAGGCATTTGTCTGTGCCACCCCTTATGGCCGTGCTTCCCTCAGTTCCAGGCATTCAGTGCTGCTCCTTCCCGTGCCAGCATTCATTTACTCTGCATGTCTTTGTTCCTGCGAGAGCTTTCTAATATGTCCTGAGTAAAACTAACCACCAACCACATGACCTTTCATGTTTGTTTCTGTCCGTGAGACCACAATACCCACGGATCTATAGTATCTCTGCCAAGCTGGATGAAATGCCTTGAAAGCGATATTCTTGTAGAGACTTGCACGGATGCACACGATTCTCTGCTATCAGGTGCATGCCACCATTTATTGCTCAGACTCTTTCGTCTGGTTTGCTCAATGTGTGGCCCAACATCTCAGTCTAGGAAGTAGCTGTCTGTCATACACAATGCTTTAAAGAACAGTTTTCTGCATGTAAAAAGTATAGGAAAAGGTACTACCCATGAAGCCTGGATGAGTATTTTCCTCATTCTTAACCAGGATGGTGGCAGGCTAACCTGAGCAAACGTCCTCACTTTTTCAGAGTGCATTCCTAAAATGGGAGATTGCCTTTCATCCTGCCAGTGTTGCAAATGCTACAGGTGTGGAGTGGATCCTTTTTGGCTGGAAGCGCTTACAGAGCAGATAATGCTACTGTAAAACACTTAAAGCACGCCCAACCTGCAATTATGGTTTATTTAATGGGGTTTAATTGCGCTCATCAGGAAAGGCAGCTGGATGAGATACTTGGATAATATCCTTAGGGTCCAACATAGCAAACAGCTCCTGGCTTTCAGATGCCTTTTACTGTACTCATCCCTTAACCATCTTCACTTTTTGTGAGGATCCATAGGCCCCATGGTTTGGATTGGAAGGAGGCCAACAGCTGCATCCAGCCCTGGATATCTCTTTCTTTGACATCTCTCCTTCTCTATGTGGCAATAGGGTCTTGCCTTCACAAGAGCTGAGTTGCCTCGCCAGCTTTCGCAAGACACCAACCTGTGCTTGTGACTGAGGCAGTGCCACCCATGGCCCGTCTTTCTGCTGTGTGGAAAAGGATTGGACACCAACTTCCCAGATGAAACTGCAGAGGAGCAAAGCTGGCAGCTTCTGCACAAAGGAATAGAAATCAAAACAGTCTTCTAGACAAACAGGAACATCCATCTCTGATTCATAAACTTTTATTACACCTGTTAAAATTTCTTAAAATAAAAAGGGGGAAAGCACTTCTTCTGAGTAAATGCTTTGAAATAAAGACCAACACACTTCATTTTAACAACTTTCTTTGAAGCACCTGTTAGCTTTGAAAAAGCTGTTTCCCTCAGCTGCATGTAACCTATGACATTAAAAATTTTATTTTAGACTTCATTTTATATACATTATTTACAGTTGGTCAAGGGAGTTGATTCTTGGTGCTTGGTAAAATGATTCCGTTAGTCATGTATGTTTTGCTCTCACCCCTTATGTTTATTTACACTGCTCTAGTAGCCTGAGTACAGAATCAACTTCAGAATTAGAACTGGAAAGGTTTAAAATTTACATGGGGATTCCCCTCCAAGCTGAAAGCAAACTTGTTTTCAACTTAAAAAAAGAAAATTTCAGACTGGATTGGCAGTATTCTACCGCAGAGGCGACTTAGTATTATATTTATCAAGGTATTCCCAAACGGCAAACCTTCCCAATCAATTCTATGAAATGAATCTCCCATATCAAGTTAGATTCTGCCCTGTCCCCCCACCTCCAAAAATTAGATATGCATCTTTTGGGTTAAAAAAAAAAAAAAAGTATTTGCACTTTCCACTTCCTTCAGTGCAAGTTTCATCCAAAAGCCTACTAGCATTATTTCCCCCCACTGCAGACCATCACCCACGGTCGACCTTTCCCACCAATTTAGAGCAACTTAGGTTGAAAGTAGTAAAAGAAAGGATGAGAGGAATGGCAAGACAGACACCTCATTTGAAGTCCCCCTCTAGTAATAGAGGAAAGGAAATTACTTCTTGAGGCTTTTACTACCAGCTTTTGACAGACAATCATGCACACACCTATTCTAGAGTGTGCCTGGTACTGGCTGGGCAGGAAAAAACCCAATTAAATGGAACGACAAGAGAATCTTATTTCACTTACAAGGCTAAATTATGAAAAAGATTGAGGAGAAATCTAGTTTGGCCTGCTACTTGCACTTAAGTGGAAAAAGCAGGAGTTCCAGTTGCAAAATGGCCATCTCCCATCTCAAAACTCAGAATGCTGGGGAATTAATTAAAGATTAACATCAACACATTTTAGACAGCATATGCTTTCCTCAATCTATCTTTGATACCGTCTCTCTGTTAATTTAATACAAATGTCTTTTTAAAAGATTGAGCATTTGAGATTTTGAATTTACTTTGACAGTAAGTATCTTGGCATTATTTTTCCCCCACTATTATGGTGGGGGCAAGCTATACATTCAAGCCCTTCCTACCGTAGAGCTCCAATATAATTCAGTTATTTTCTATACAGCTGCGTGTTCAGTGCTGGTACAGAAAGACATCTGCCCTAACTATTACTTCTATTGTTTTCCACTAGGAAGAATGAGCATCTCTTGGCTCTTCGGGATTCTCAAGC
The DNA here is from genome assembly GCF_052056855.1 of Sturnus vulgaris. Lineage (NCBI taxonomy): Eukaryota > Metazoa > Chordata > Aves > Passeriformes > Sturnidae > Sturnus > Sturnus vulgaris. The sequence goes on along the minus strand of NC_142243.1, from coordinate 75,092,363 downwards.
ACTTCCAGAGAGCACAAGCACTGGTTGCATACTGGCAGTACCTCCAGCAGCAAAGGCAGGTTCTGTCAATTTAATCTCACTTTCATTATAGTCTGAGGACACTGGGTCGCCAAATACTCAGTTGAATTTTTAACATCCCTTTTTTGCCTTTGCCCTAAGCTGCTAAAATGGAAGGACATGTTGCCCCCTCTGCTGTCCTAAAAATTAAGAGACTCCTGCTGAGCTAATCTCAGGTTTAAAAAAGAAAAACCCAAACCAAAAAACCCCACCACACCAAAGCCCTGCAAATGAATTTATCCATTACCCTTTATCCTTTCAAAGAAGTTAAAAGTTACAGGTTTTGTTGATTCTCCATTTATTTTGAGAAATATAAAATATGAAAACTAGTTTACAGTTCTGGCACAAAAAATGATGACGCAATAAGCACAAAGTTTCTTTTTACAAATAACGCTATATATCTTTACCATTTAAAAGTGCCTAGAGTTTTTCACAGCAAATAAACTTTATTCACCTATTTCTTCCTTATTAAAATATTAAATCTATTTAAATTGCACGTGAACACCTTGGTGAAGTAAACTAGAAGTAAAATTGTAATAAACTTGTATATAAAGCAAACAGTCATCAGAAACTACATGGAATGGAAAAGACTATCAAAGCCTAAATTGAATCTTACAGGCTGACCAAGAAAATAAGAGACAAGACACCAACTGATATGGCACAAGTGATTAAATTACTGACAATTAGACAGTAAGTAGAAAGTAAAGCCTATTTGAAGAGCTTCACGGATCTAGCACACTGCTAAAACATTTTGATGCAGAGGTTTTGTAACATTTAAACTGGCGAGACTTTTTCAACTGCTAAACATTTTTCCACAAGATTACAAGGCATCTCCTTCACTTTATATTGGACCTTAAAATGAGTACATCTGTAGATAGAGAATGTGCATAAGAAAACAATTTACACCAAAGGCTGCTGTAGTTGACAATTTACTTTGTTTTGACGTTAAAACAGTTGAGAAGTTTATCAGCTAAAATTAACATCATTAACTTGCAACAGCAGAAACTTGAACAGTGAAAAAGATTATTCTTCTTGCTTTAAAAAACATACCTTGTTCCAATCTCCACAATTGCTGAGGGTTCCACCTGCAGTGTCACTGTCAATACATTCACTTACACTATATAAAATCAGGTCTGCAAAACTGAACTCTCTGTAGATCAGGGCCATAACTTTCACCTGGCAGTTTTACTTATTCAGACACTTGCACTGAATTCTATCAGTCATTACTGGGAGGTGAGTGGTGATCCAAGATGTCCAACCTGAAAGCTTTAGAGGCCCAGCTGCCATAGTGTTGTGTGTGCTCTGACCTTCTGGGTCATTTCTAAAACGCAAACCCTTTAACATTCCAAGTTGAGGATCCAAAAATTCAAGTATCCAAAATCTTACTGGTTTGAAGTCCTGACCTTCAAGCTTGGGCTGGTATCAAGTCATTTATATAATTGTTTCTTTCAAACTACAACACAACCAATTCACCCATTTTTTTATCTTTTCCAGGTGGTCAATAGAGTATTTGATTTGCATTGAAACAATAACATAGATCATAGGGTCTGAAGAAGTGTTCCAAGGCCAGGCTGGATGGAGCTTTGAGTAACCTGGTCTAGTGGAAGGAGTCCCTGCCAATGGCAGGGGGGGGTGGAACGAGATGATCTTTAAGGTCTCTTCCAACCCAGACCATTCCATGATTCTAGGAATAGCATTATTATGTTGCTTTAGGAAACAATTAAGCAATGTTGACAATGGATGTATTACAAATGCTCCTTTATGTCATTCACATTAAGCAGTACAAGAAATACAAATGCACACTAGATTTCCTTGCACTGAAGCCAAGCTGTTTAAAAATGCAGGAATACACTATATTCTCAAAATTAGTATTATATTGTAGGCATGCATAACTTCACATATCTAAACAAAATCAGGAGGCAAGACCTGCTTTGTGAAGAATTCAACAGTGCCTCAACATTTGCAATCTAATGAATTTTCACCACTTAAAATGAGAGCACCAATGTGATTCTCTCAAAAAAATATGTTTATAACCAGGTATTAAAGCAAGTTTAGTCTGTGTTAAGAAAATCTGAAAAGTGACCAACCTAATTCAGAAAGGGAAAAAAATAGCCTCAATAAATTACATTCTAAGGTTTTCCAGTTAACCACCTATTATTTTTTATCTCAGTTTAATTAAATACCTCTTTGTAACTAGATATAGAGAATCTCTTTACAAAAGCAATCTATTTTGCCTATTTTGGTTGTTAAATATTACTTTCAAAGAAGTGAAAGTGCCCAGTTTTACACATAATTTTAGATTCAGAGTACTGAATGAAAATGGAAATGTGACATTGAAAACACAGCAGTGCTAACAAATACAAAATACGCAGCTTTTGAAAAAGAAAGCAGCTCACAAGGCACTTACTATAGTGGTCCATTAAATAAACTGTATACATAGTGCACCCTTAAAACATCATTGTTATGCATCAAGCTTTTTCAGTGTTAAACGAGATTTATTAGAAACAACCACTGGGTTCTGTGTATTCTGAAGCAGTTATTGAGCAGCCTTGTTTCATATAATGTAAATGAAACAAATTAGAAGTGGGTCATATAAGGAGAGTATTTTATGTAATTTCTCATGTGAAAGCTTTTCCGTGCAGTGATAAAATGCAGTGTGGAAGGCCGTTCTGACACACACCTCTCCCCTCTCCTGACCCCTCTGCCCTAAAAAGCTACATTCCTGCTACTGGAAGAGCCCGGCATTTTAATTGCAACTGATTCTACCATCAACCACTGGTTTGGCTCATCATTTGCAGCTTTGAAATTAATGTGCAGAACAGTAGCATTAAGCCACTTTCCTTTCCAGAGCAAAAACTGGCAGATTAAGTATCTGTAAAAATTGTACATTGTTTCAATGGCTTAAAATGCTGAGTCATAAATGACACATTTGATACTGGTTTGATTTTTTTTTTTTTGTTTTGTTCACAACATACTTCAAAGGCCAGAAGAGCTACAGACCCAATTACATTTCCTAGCATTTCTCTGTGGGAACGGGTTCTTCATCTCCCTTTAGAAAGCATGCATATATTAAACCATACTTTTTATTTACTCCCACACTGAGAAAGCTTGGATTATACAAACATATTGGCGATCTTCAGGTTTCCACAGTCGTATGTTGGACAGAATAAGGAAAGCTGTCATTGACAGAAGGATCTGTAGATTGGCCAAAGGAAAAGTTAACATTCTAAATCAAAAGCAGTCCCAAAACGTTAGCAAAAGCAACTTGCTCAGGGGACTTCAATCTACTTCAGACCGGTCTGTCATGGTACTTATTTCATCCATAAGCACCAAAGGTAGAAAACTTAAGTATTTGTCCAGAATTACCACACAGTCCATTTGCAAATTCTACTCTGCAGATCACTTACAAGCTCTCCAAACTCTTTCCAACTCAAATCACCAAAAAAAAAAAAAGGTATCTAATCCTCATTCACACTTTTGCATAGTTTGGCGTTTTCTGGATTTGTACTTTTGTTTTTTCTTTCATAGCTTTTGATGGGACTCCTCTGTCACACATGCAAGTACTTCCAGCCTAAATCCTTCAGGAGCAAAACTGAGTCCCACTTAAGCAGCAAGCTGTCCAGGACCGCTTGACATTCTTCTTTCCACTCAAAGTAAAGATTACTCAGTTTTATCTGCACTTTCAGATTTTTCCCTTTGCATCATGCAGCGACGAACTATGCTGTCAAAACTTCCTAGGTAAAATAGGCCAATGATGCGAAAAATGCCCATGCAAACAACCTGGAAACAGAGAAAAACAGCTTTCAATTCATTTTGGATCCTGGATTGCACCATATTACTGAATGATAAAATAAAATTAAAAAAAAAGAAATAAAGAAAAAAAGAAGTTCTTGGCAGATATGTTAATCTTCAGAAAACAAACTTACCAAACCAAGCTAACTATGTAACAGTTCAGGACTGAGAAGCAGGGAATACTCTTAGCTCACTTACCAACTTGATGCTTCAGCTTGAAAATATTACTGCAGTTTCCTAAACCCAAGTGCCACAGTATTAATAGCCATTTGATGAGAAGATAATCCATGTTTGCATAATGTTCTACATTCTAAAAATTATTTTAAACTATCAGAAATTATGACAACAGGTACTTCCCAAATCCTACCTGCTGAAGACCTTCAGTAATAGAAGTGACTGGTGACATTCCACTTGTCAGTATTGACAGCATGTAACCATCTGATCCAACTGAGCTATTGAAGTTCCCTTGCTGGATGGAAGGATTAAGAAAACAAAAAGTAATTTATTCACTTTTGACAAATCATGATGTCTTATTTCAGCAGCTACTCTTGACGGACACAGGTAACTGATATCACTAACAACAACTATTCTATTGTAAAAAAATATTGCCACAATTAAGAAACAAACTACTCAAAAATATTTTGGGCTATACAGCGACATTCCAAAAGGCATTCACTTAAAAATGGAAAAGGAAGCTAACTTCTCTTTAAAGAGAGGTGTGCTAAATTACTGCAGAATTTTACAAGATATAAAGGCTGTGAATTTCTTCTTGAGGCATGTTTATTTGTATAGAAAATGCCTGTCAGTCTACACAGCTATAAGCATATTTCAGAAACAGAATGATACTCTATCAGATCACCAACCACTACTGTAATTGTATGACAAATTCAATTTGCCTTTTGTTAAAATTAGCTTGCTTATCACATGAGATTTGGTAAGGGGGTGTATTTCAAATGCTAGGTAGCAGGTTCTCCTTCACCTACCTCAAGGATTTTTAACTGCAAGACACAGCTTGCAAAGCAATTCAGAGGGGAGAAAAGTGCGGGAAGACACCAAGAAGAAACCCCAAACAACCAAACAACTTTAATTACTTAACAGTAAAATTGCAGTTCTAAGGCTCTTACTCCCAGGCTTCTCTCATTTGTTTCCATTTGTCTTTATGCCAGAAAATAGACTTTCTGAAACACTGGGGGATTAAACCTATGGAATGTGGAAGTGAAAGGAAAAGGTGGAGCTCCTGAATCAGCGTTAGGGGTGAATCTATGCAAAGCAGTCAAGGTTATTAGATCTGATTATTTCCCAACACACAACTGAGAGTACACAAACACCTTCTTGTTTCTATTTCAGTCTCTCTGCTGATGGCCAGAGTGCATAAAGACCATGTCTGAACTAATATATGATCCAAAGTGCAGAAAGTATGCTATAGGTATACTAGATGCTTAAGATGAGAGAGGAGATTAGTTACCCTTAATCAGCAGAGGAGAATACTGTGTTGAAGTAGTACTTGGTTTTAAAACAAAATCAGACATAATTTTGTGTTTATGTGCTGTATTTGTGAAAACACTGTAAAACCTTTACAACTGAACACCTGCTGTAGATGTAAACCATCAAGAGTAAAGATCAAGAGCATTTGGAACTGCAAAGTAATTGCAGATTTTAGGATTCAATAGATGTGCTTTATGATCATAAAATTGCATGTTTGTTTCTATTCTGAGGTGCTTTATTAAGCATGCAGGTATTCCGTAGCACAAAACATTAAAAAAAAAATCCTCAGAAAGGCAATACACTAAGAATAGCATTTTAAGTATTTTAATCACTCATAAATCACATACTTCAGATATTAAAAGCCAAAAAAGGTCAACTGCCTTCCTTTACTGTAGAATTATTTTTATATGAAGTCATTTTCAAGAAAAATAAGAGAGTACAACAAGCTTTTGAGGTTAGACAAATGATATTTGATACATAAAAAGTCAATGGAGTTTAGTGCCTTCAAGTCAGTCATGATCCATCTTTGAGACATTGCATCATTTTATTCTGTCTATGTTCAACTTCGGATACCTTTTACTTCTGAGAGACTGCATAAAATCGCTTGTGGGCACAGAGGCAAAAGAAGAATAAAGAAAACAGCTCTTGTTCAAACTAACCTAAGAGAACTGGTTTGTGTTAATTGGTTTTGCATTTAGCTTAGCCATTATCTTACAGTCTCAGGCAAGTATGACGTGATCCTAGTCTCTTCAACACAGAACATGCTCAAAAAACACAATTTACTTACTATGGCATCTTTCACAATAACTCTGGCGACTTGTTCTGCTTGGCAAACAGATGAGGTTTCAGAAATCAGCTTTGTCTCTAAGGGCTTTAACAGAAAAACACCAGTTTAAGTTTGACTGACAACACACAGGAGAGAAAAACATGCAGGTCAAATTTTGGGTCTTTTGTCACAGATGACATCACTGCTAGAAAGTGTCAATTAAAATACCCATTTAAACAAAGGTATTTTACAAAGGGAAACGACAACTTTTCCTTGAGTGGTACTTTTTTTGTATATAGTTTATTACAACTATGAAAGTGAAGGGTTTTTCCTCAAGTGTTTTCTTTTCAGTAAAAGCTATCAAAACACTTCAACTATTTTTCTCAATACTTACACTCGTTCATTTATGTTTTCTGCCAGTAATGAAGTATAAGATCGGCCTGAAATGTTTTAAGATCCTATAAAACAGCTTGCTCTTTTTTTCCAGACCTATTCCAATACTGGGACTAGTTTAATTCTGGGATTATTATTTTTTAAAAAGAGCACTTCTAGGGAAAAGTTGAGCAACTACAGGTTTCTCATTATCAATTCAAAGTAGTACAGTAATTAAATTTCACAGAAAAGGGCCTATTTCCCAATACTTGTAGAATTATGAGCTCTGATTTCATCAACCAAGCTCATAGAATTTTATTTTTTTAGGATGTGTATTTTAAAGGTGGCCAGGGGCACATTAGTACCTTTGCCAGCAGAAATCACATACAAAAACCTTTTACATGCATTCCTACAGTGATATGGTTCATGTAATCAGATCTCCATTTCTTAGCCCTTTATTTACTTTTGAGCCTTACTGGCCAGTATCAAACGAATCTGAATGAGATACAGGGATATCAACAGTAATTCAAATATTCTAAATCAGGGGGGAAAATAGCTGTTCAGGAGCAACAGCTAAAGTTAATGACATGCTGGGAATAAGGCAGGCAGAAATCAGCCATTTAATGTTTGATCTGGCTACTCAGCTGGACAAGGCACGGCTGTGATTTGTGAGACAGCTACATCAAAAAAAAAAAAGCTTCCTGATTAAACACAGGAAAGCTGTAACCTAGCTCCTGATGTTTTATTATATTCAGTGATTACAGAGAAAAATGAGATGCAAGATAGAGGTATATGTTCTAAGTATTAAATATTAATAAATAAATTCAACAATAAATGAGTATCTGAAATGTCAGAGCAATACAATATTGCAGAGATTTAAGATATTAAGGTACACTATTATGCTGGGAGCAAGTCACTCAAAGAGGTCATATAGACTAAAACAAAGCATAATTTTCTCCTAAAAGATAAGACTTTTTTGACAAATGAGATAAATCTCTTTGAATCTCTTTCAAAGAGAAATCTTAGATGAACAGTACATTCTCCTGGTGCCTGCTGGTGCCCTGAAATAGGCTATTATGAAGGAAGAAATCCTAGAGAATATGCAAGCTATACAAGTATCTGCAGATGTCTAATTCTGGCACTTTATGCGGATGTGTGGGAGTATACATTTAATACAGAATATCTGTATCAAGAAATGATGAAGCAAGAATTGTGTTATACAATCCCTACTGATTCCTATTCAAAGGGTGAAAGACAAAATGGAATTTAAACTCGATTTCCAATTATACAAGATGGTGTATGTTGAAAAGATGATAGCCTTAGATACCAGATTTCTAGTTCACAGTATGCAAAAAAAAATAGACAGATTTTTTTCTGTTTACCTGATACTATAGTCTGAACAGGGAGCCTGAATGTGATTTTTAGAATTACACTGCACATGTATGGACATGGCAAATGACAAGAGGTGACTAAAGGTCCAAACTTTCACTTGTAAGGTAATGCAAATGAAAAAGGCCTCCTGCTGCTGACATCCTTCTGAAAAGCAATACTCTCATTTCCATTGTGAACACTGTGTGAGAGAGTCTCCTTTCTACTGCAATACTAGAGAACAGCCATTACTGAACTGGGTCATTACATTCTTTCATACAGTATGATTTGGTTGCAGGCTCTACTGTAGGAATTGGGGTTTACTTCAATCTGTCACATCTATCACAACAGTCACACATTATCAAAGATGCAAAATAATAATATTATTTTTGGTTAATTAAACTTTAGTATCAAAACAGTGATTTTAGAGTTTGCCATCCCATAACAATATTCTGATTGCATGCAGGAATACTTTGCAATGTTTTAGATCTTGAAGGCAAGTGTTAAAGCCTCAGAACAAGAAACTACACAAAATTATCCTACAAGCTATATAACTCTGAGTAGTTCAAAACTGGTAAAATCTAAGTGTTAAGAGAAATCTTAATCTTAATCTTCTTAGAAATCTTAATATGCTTTAAAATACTGATTTCAAAAACTGAAGCACAATTTACCTTTGTTTTACTTTCTTCTGCAAAGCCAGGAGTATCAGTATCTGGAGGATAGGCCACTGTTACGTAGACATTGTAAGGTTTTACCTGCATTTTACAAAAGCATTATCTTAATACTGACGGTCTTTACATGTCCCTTATAATTCCATTAATTTCTCCTGTAATTAGGAAGTTCAGCAAGCATGAATTCAAATTGCTTCTAGGGTTAAGTACTCAACAATTTCAAAACTTGCAGCTTTGTCAACTGAGAAACAACACAGCAAAGATTTAAAAAAGGTGGCTGTGGTGCTTTTTCTAATAAAAGTCCCTAAAACTTTGCAAATTATTTGATGAATCTCAGTGGTTTTCAAGACATTTAGGAAGAATATTAAAGTAGTTTTGGTGTATAATTTTGCCAATTTCAATTTCTAAAAGAAGACCAAATCACTGTCAAATACCAGTACCCAACATTTACAAACACAAGGCCAAAAAGGCTCTCACTGAGGAAAAAAAACCAACAAAAATGTAAAATTCAAATTTGTTATCTTTAAGAGGTATACTCAAGTCTCAAGGCTTTTCAACCCACGGTATAAACTTGCAAGAGGTCAAAGTCTAAGGAGACAAAAAATAATTGGAAAACGTGAGAGAAAATGGAAGATCTTACATTCAGGATTGTATTTATTTACGTATTTGTATGCACATGTCATAGAACTATATCAATGAGTGCAATACTATTCAGAAACTGCTACAATGCTAATCTGTACCACAATACAAATAAAAAAAGCTTTTAATGAAAATATTCAGAGGGCTACGATAAAACAAATTGTTGTAAAACACTAAGCATTTTTATTTATATTATAAAACCTTCTGTATTGAAAACACTTTGATATACCACATCACATGCCCATAAACACCCTATTTTCAGTTTTGAATAATCCAGTCTTCACAAAAGTATCAGTCACCTGTCTGAAGAAAAACCCTGCACTCACACTGTTCTATTTGGCAGACTAGAAGTGATTAGAGGCAGTTTTACCCCACATTCTTATCCTGATCAAGGCATGCAACAGGGACTATGCAAGGGTCTAGAACCAAACACAGGCATTATATATAAACAGTTAATTACTCAAATATCCATTCTTGACAGGAAAATGACAGAAGTAATTTTCAAATCAATTTTATCTGTCTTAATACAATGTACTTACCCACCTTGTTCCACTGAATAATGAAAATAGTGTTTGTTTGGTTTTGGTCTTAAACATAAGCTTAGATCACTGCAGGATAAAAAGCTCATATATATCAAAATACAGAAGGGTGAGTCACTGCAAACCCAATTTTTCTTTGGTGGGCAATCCTCAAATTCTAGCTTAGGAGTCTTACAGCTTCATATGGTTCACATACCACTTACTATGGACTCTCAAACAAACTGGCAATCATTGGCCTGTCTCTCATGCATCCATATGATATCTTCAATATCATTTTGCACTTAGAGCCTTGATGAAGGCTTTTAATCAAAAGTCTTAAAAATCTAGTCCTTTTAATTAAAATAAAAGATTAAAAAAATGTCTGCACATATGGTCATACTCAGTTTTAGGAACAGATTCAATCTATTCCCTCTTATACAACTGAAATCAGGTTAGTTTCTGCAACCCATGCAGAGCAATAGGATTGTACTGCTGCCAAACGAGGGCAAATAACACACAGATATCAGCAATGCTGCACAATACAACCCCCCCACCTATTTAAATGAAAAGGTCCTGTGCTGACAATTAAAACCAGAATTGTTTATGATCAAAATTACTTTAAATTATTGCACACATACCTCCATTTGCAGGGCTTCAGCCAACCCTCGAAGAGCAAATTTCGTTGGAGAATAAGCTGTATATCCAAACAGGCCTAATTGCCCAGCCTGAGATGATACAAATACAATCCTTCCCATTCTGCGTTCCTTCATGGTGGCGATTACTGCTCGGCTCGGGTAAACACTACCCAGGTAATTGACTGCCATTAATCTCTGTACAAACAGTATTAATATTTGAGTATTTGAGCCACAGATCCAGAATTCTTCAGCTGTTTGGTCTTATTTAGCAAAAAAAAACCCTACTTCAGTCTGCTTTAACAATCAAGTTCACCAGATCTGTTCTGGCAAAAGAAACAACTGTTTTCTATTCTACAGCTTCATAAACTGTTTTATAGCTAAAAATCTCACTCCAAGCCAAAAGAAATCCTGTAAGTCTTACGAGCATCCAGGATACTGGTAATACTGTGAACCATATGGCCTTGAAGGAAAAAAGAAAAATATTTCAGGGAAAATCTAACCTGAATAGCCTCCAGGAAGCAATCCATTTATGCATGATGCATGAAAACATACTGAAAGTTTAAAGAGCTTTCTAAAACAGGAAACATGAAAAATGCTACGTATTTACACGTTTCAGAGATTTTAGTCTTTACCAGGATAAAGGGAAGTCTTTAATTTCTCTACAAGACCTAAAACACAACTGATAGACTATACAAGCAATAAAATGGATGATACAAATTTATTATAAAATTATGTCCATATAGTATTTTCAGATGATTCAGCATTATCTGTAGATGAATGGAGGCCTCAGGGCTGCAGGCAAAAAGTAACCAAAATACAGGTGTTTTGGGGTTGCTTTTTTGTCTTTTCATCAGAGCAGCAGCTTCCCAAGCTGAAACAATTTGTGCATCTCAGAACTGAACACTAAAAACAGATGCGTTTTTCCTAAACAGGTTAAAAATATTTTCGAAAAATCTTCAACAGAAAAAGAACAAAACAATGTGAAATTGTTAGGGGAGAAATTAGAGGCGACCCTTGCAAATCTGCAAAGATTCCGAAAGCGAGCACAAGTCAATTGCAACACTGCTCAAGTCTGCAGACACAGGAATGTAATCTAATTGTTAAAATGGTTAAATAAGAAATTATCATATGATGAAATAAAAAAGGATGTTCACTCACTTCAAAAGAATTCACTTCAATATCCTCAAATTTTCCTGTAACTGATGTTCCTGCACAGTTTACAAGCATGTCAACTGGCCCCAACTTCTCCTGAGCCTGGAAGAGGGGACAGAGATTAAGATATTGTTTATGAGGAAAACCATTCCTAGATCACCATACCAAATAAGAAACTATTTCCAACAGAAATACAACACATAGAGATAAGTTTCTAAAGATACATAGGCGAATCAGTTACTTTCTCACCTGTTTTAGAACATTCTCCACCTGTTCATAGTCTTTAGACACATCAACGGAAATACAAAGTACAACCTAGAAAAGAAAAATGAATGCACATTTTCACAACACAACTAAATCCAATAATTGTTGACTTAGAGCCTTTTAAAATAAAACAAGCCCAATGTCATCTTTTCAAAAAAAAAAGTATTTTTGACAAGATATTCTGCACTTCTTCCACACTGGAGAAAGCAATTTCTGCTATCTCCAAGATCCTCCCCCTCACACACAAGTTCTAGAATAATAAAGATTACATTAAGAACAAATAAGCACCTCATGATCTTCAAAGCAGTGACCTATGTGCAAAGTATAATTTTCTGTACTAACACACTCTACTGACCAAGTTATTTACATGAAGTTTAGTAAAAGCTATTTTAACTAAGAATCAAAATTCCCCAGCAATAAATTTAACTTTCATCAGCTAAACCTAAGTCAAACCATTTGTATGACTTAAGCTCATCTTTAAAGAAAATTTTTTTTCCACCTCATAGCAAGGCACGGTTGCAGTGTTACCCTGAAACGACAGTACCAACACAGCAAAAAAAATCTGTTCCAAAATTTAGAAAGCAAGTGTTATAACCCCACTAATTTTAGTACTTGCAATGCACACTACCTCCTTATTTCATGATTTTTTTTTTTTAAGAATAGTAGTAAACTTAGTTGCATAATATTTAATTGGGACACCTCAAGGACAAAGTGGAAATAAAAATTCTATGAGAAACTGACTCATTGCACAGTGTCATAAACATCTAAAAATTTGAAGGCATGTGTACGTATTTACTCCTTGTATGAAAATCAGACATTAAGGGGTTTCATTCCAAAGGTACAGAAAAATCAAAATAACCAGGAAAGAAAGAAGTAGAGGGGACGGGTGGGCAGGCAGGATGAAAGGAAAGAGATAATAGTGATATGGTTTTCTTGCAGCTTGTTTTCCTTGAAAATTACTGAATACTTTCAGCAAGATGATCCCAGAATCTAGGTTTTCAAACACCTTCAAATCAACTTCTAGCCAAAGAAAGCGTTGCTTCTTTTGGGTTACCACTTCCAAACTGTAAGACTGCTGCAAACACCAGGTACTGACAAATAAGCTGCTCTGTCTACTAAGTCATCAACAGAGCTCCAGGGCAATTCCTCATCTGGAAGAGAATAGCCATCTCCTACTGCAATAATAGGAGGGATTCCTGTATTCTTGTTCTAACTTCTATCCTTCCTGTTACTTTGGTCAATTAATTTAAAAGTCAGAGATGAAATAGTCATCAGTAGATTGTAACAAGCATGCTCATGACCACTTATCATGGAGCACCTGGGCAAACACGCACACAAAAAAGGCTCACCACAGTGTAGCTAACTGCTTTGGCAGCCAGCGATTCACGAGTCCTGCCTCTGGTCAGACTGTGACACTTTCATAGCTGCATAAACAGAATCTGCCTGCCATTCCTGCACAGCAGGTTGGCTATTCCTGCCTCCCAGCACTGTGTGTAGTTGGACAGCAGAGTAAACTTGTGGCACAAGTTATTGGCAGGAATCCCCTTAAGGCATCTATTACATTTTGGAAACATTTATCTTTTTCCTAAGTTTAAGAACAAAACAGCAGCTGAATGCAAACAACATTGAATTATCACTTGGATGTCTTTGCCAAGATCAGTGAGGAGATTAAGAAAATCACAGTTCTCTATAAAAATTGGATCAATTTTTTAATTTAACAGATTGCATAGATTAGTTACACTGTGAACAACACACTCGGGATCTCCCACAGCTTTCACTGACTACTATCACATTTTACAATTCACCTCTTTGCTTCTATTATCCTTCATTCTTCTTGCTATCATATACTAATTACCTTTACTCCAAAATATGGACCATAGGTCCACATCTAGGACACAGAATATGCTACCAGAAGTAGTCTTATGCCTAGCCTTGCTCATTACATTTTGTTCTAAATATTGCATGGTATTGTATCATTAATAAAGTTTTCCCCAATAAAAGATCAACTCAACCTCCAGTAAAGTAACTGACAATATTCTAGATTAGAAAAAATATTTTAAAAATACTGGAAAAAACCCTAAAGGTAAGGATTTTGCTCCAGTGCACACCAACATCCATAGAGGCTGCATCATCAGCACTCTCAATCACAGGCAAAGGTGAAACTCTGGTTGTCACGGCAACTTGGTTTCAAGTATGTATCCAAAGGCTGAACAATGACAGCACGTGCCCAAGAAAAAAGTAATCTTTCCTGAGGATCTCAGCCTCTTGGCTTGACATGGGACCATTCAGTGTCTTCAATGACACAGACAAGGAGATCTACAGGAAGCTTGCAGATGACACCAAGCTTGGTGGTGCAGCTGATGCACATGAAGAACGGGATGCCATCCAGAGGAACCTGGACAAGCTAGAGAAGTGGGCCCTTGGTAATCTCATGAAGTTCAACAAGACCAGGTACAAGGCACAGCACCTGGATTAGGGCAATCCCTCGCACATTGATGCAGACTGGGAGATGAACTGATTGAGAGCAGCCCTGCTAAGAAGGACTTGGAGGTGCTGGTGGATGAGAGACTGGACATGACCCAGCCATGGGCACTCACAGAGAGCCCAGAAATCCAAACGTGTTCTGGTTTGCATCAAAAGCAGCAAAGCCAGCAGGGCCATGGAGGTGATTCTGCCCCTCTGCTCTGGTGAGACCCACCTGGAACACTGCATCCAGCTCTAGGGTGCCAGCACAGGAAGGACATGGAACTGTTGGAGCACATTCAGAGGAGGCCACAGAAATGACCAGAGGGCTGGAGCACCCCTCTTACAAAGACAGGCTTAGAGAGGGGCTGTGCAACATGGCTTCAGGCAAACTTTGCAGCTGCCTTTTGGTACCTAAAAGGGGCCTACAAGAAAGCTGAAAAGCGGCATGCAATGATTGGACAAGGGGAAATCCCTTAAAACTGAAAGTAAGTTTAGATGAGATATAAGGTAGAAATTCTTTACTGGGAGGCACTGGCACAGGTTGCCGAGAGAAGCTGTGGATGCCTCACACTGGAAGTGTTCAAGACCAGGTTAGATGGGGCTCTGAGCAGTTTGGTCTAATGGAAAGTGTCCCTGTAAATAGCAGGGGAATTTGAACTAGACAATCTTTAGGGTGCCTTCCAGCCCAAACCATTCCATGATTCTGTGATCTAGTAAAGGTAACAGTCTGTGTATGTTATCTATATTAGATACCACCTTTCTCTACAGCCTTTCAGTAACCCTTTTGTACAGCTTCCCTGTTCATCTACTGACACGTTACAGGTTTTGATCTGTTGCTCCAGTGCCAGCTGTGCCCCAGACTCCCTGCCTTCTCCAGTTCTGTTTTTTCCATTCAGATCAGTCAGGCTTCCCTAAGACCACGTCTGCAACCCAACAACAGCTACAGAGGAGCCAGAGCCAGCCGGCCCATCACCTCTGCTGCCAACTGCTGAACCTGGCTGCAAGCCTGAAACTGCTTCTGCAAAAAAAGTCCTAGTCAGTCCACACTGGAGCTTGCTCAGCCTTGAAGGTGCTTTTGGAGATTTTCACTGAAACTCCTAGGTACATGCACCAAATAATGTTTTTTTTAAAAGTCAGCATCTATCAAGCTAGGACAGATTTTAACAAGAATATCCTGACAGTGTTTGACAAGGGATTAACTGTAATGCTAAGCCTGGCAAACTGCTGGAGCAGCTAAAAGAAAATGGTTATCAGGATTTTTTTTAATGGGCAAAATACAGCTTTTCCTCACCTCAAATGGCTTAGATTTTCAAACAAAGTTGTTCTGAGTAAGGCAGCATGCACAGGAAAAAAAAAACAACCCAGCTTGAGCCATCTGACAAAAATATAAGGAAGTAAAGAAAGAATCTTATCTTATAAATGGAGGTATTAATTTTTTTTTATCAGCTACTATACTAACATTTTTGCCTGCAAATAATCAGCTTTTTTTATAGCTTCTTTTCAACAGAACATCTAATTTATCAATTCAAATCTCTAAAGTTCTTGAGAATTTTAAAGTAAGTTCTCAAGCGTAAGTAAATTATCAAATCAGCTGGGATTGAAGGCCCCCAAAAAATTTTTGACAAATAAATTGCTTCTATTTGTAATCATGAAAGGAACTTAGTTACTAAGCTACTTTCATGATCAACAAAGTTGTGGAACACAGGAAGTCAAAGACATTAATAGTTTCAGTACTATTTACCCTTTCCCCTTTACTATTAGTAGTAAGAAAAAATTAATTTAATATTTCACCTCAAGGTTGCATGTTTTGAATACAGCAAGCTTAGCTATTCTAAGCTAGTACTTCTGCAAGCTCTAAACCATTGCCTTCATGCACTAGTGCATTATCTATTCAGCAAAGCAGCTTCTATGTTTAGAAGTCTCAGAACTTCACAAATTTAACTCGTGTAACTGGTACAGTACTTAGTCAGAAGAGGAACAAAAGTATGACGCAGTGAAATAAACTTGGGAACAAGCAACTAAACTTCTTTCCCAAGACAGATGCTGTATTTATGAATTTCAAAAAACAGTATTTGAGGAAAAAAAATTGGTTCTTCCACTTCATTTGAAAGAATAAAATGCTTATCAAGTGACAGTAAATTGCAGCTATCAAAAAAAGCATTCTACACCTACAGATGAAGACATTTTTCTAAGAAAAGTAGGCTAATGCACTAGCTAGGCAACATCAAATATAGCAGGAGCTCAGAACATCTCATGTAAACAGAATGGTATTCCTGAATCCAAATACTGAGTCCTCACTCAGTTTTGTCAAACAGCTTTGTTTTAAAGGACCAGTGAACTGTGTTGTAGTCACTGACTCAAACAAAACACAAGAGCCCCTCTTGGCAGCGACCTTACCTGCTTGTCATTAACAGAGTACTTTTCTATTTCCTTCTTCGTCTGCAACAGCTTGTTCTGAAATGGACAGAAAGACAACTGAAATGTAGTTCTGAGAGCACTATCAGTCCTCAGTAGTTCAAAAAGGCTTAAAAACATCCCCTAAAGCCCCCCACGAGTTATCCTCAACTAGTTACAGAATTTTACCATAATTTTGAAGACTTACAAAGATATGAAAGCATGGGATTTATCAAGAACTCACTTCTCTGGTTTTCACTTTGTGTTCTAAAGCCAGTAACGACTTCTATAGATTTAATGCTTTTGTTTCATGCTACAGAGAGCGCCTAAGACTGTAGGTATTGATTTTTCTCCTTTATTTTGGGTCATTTTATATTTATGAGGTATTACATAAACCTTCCTGCAGAATGATCACTGGAATGAAATTATCAAACTCCAAAAATCTGGTAAATTCAAAGTGTAATAATACTTTCAAGAAAAATTATCTTAATTCTGACTATATTCAAGGTTATGTAAAGTAAGTTCTCAAGTAAATTATCAAATCAGCTGGGACTGAGGACTCCCCAAAAATTAAATGCTTTTGTTTCCAGAATAATTAGGTTTTTTGCAACAAATAAAACAACAGCCTGCTACGAAAACAGAGTAATTAAAATTAAATTCTGAATATCTCTTAGTTAAAAAAAAACAACAACAACAAAAAACAACAAAGCAATGCTTTTTCTTCTGAAGCTGTCTTGATGAAGAGTTTTTCACTAGTAAAAAATATGATACAATGCTGATTAGACACCAGTATAGTTTGTGAATTTTAGAGATGATTAAACTCCCACATGTCACTTACTGTAGGGAAATTCTACAGTTTTAATCAATATAGGGGTTTTCCTGATTTTGTGCTCTGGCACAGATCTAGACAATAATATAACAAATGCCAATAACAAAAGCAACAGCACTGGCAAAAGTTTAAGGCCAGCTAATCACAAATTCCATGTTGGGCTATGCTTCTTAAAAAGGCAGCCACCTCTGCTATTCAAATACATTAATTTGGAATACTTAGGGTCCCCTTAAAATATACAGTGAAGAAATACAAATAATCATCAACTCTAAAATTATTCTCCACCTATACAGATTCTGTGAACAGTTTAGCCAATAAAATTACATATACACTTACCTCATCCCTTGCAATCAGTGTTATGAAAGCACCTTGCTTATAGCATTCAATAGCAATACATTTTCCAATTCCACTGGAACCTCCAGTTACCTACAAGTTATTTGAAAATATCAGTGTTAGTCCACTATCCACTTCTCATCTCTTCTCACACATGTATGAGTCAAATCACATGAAATTTCTAAAAACATACTGAGGTTAAAATATCACCCGATGATAAGAACACAGGAGATACACTTAAGTTAACTTCCTTATGGAGCACGAATGAAACATAAGATCTGAATAGATCAACGAGCCTTTCTTTCTACCCTAAAACCAGTTTTACCTCAGTGGTAATTTTTGGTTATTTCTGTTCTCAGGCACACTTAAGACTACTCCCACGTGGGTGCTCTCACATGTTCCGCAGGCTATTTCTAAAAGCATGTTGTTAAAAGTTTGAAATCACTGTTAAAGCCATGACAGTGCCATTACATGCTGCCCCTTCATACCTGGCCACAGCAGAAACTACTTGTAAAGTCAGCTGCTGCAGATCGTTTCCTGACGATGTAATGTAAACATAAACAGAAAACACCTTCTTTCTTATTAAGAGAAAAAATCCTATTAATTCAACAACTGGCCCCTTGCAGTGTATTTTTCAGTTCACCAGTCAGAACCTTGAACTGCCCCCATTTCATCCTGCTATTTCATTTTAGTGGGGATGCCAGCACCTAAACTTCCATAACCTTTTCTTCTTCCTCCAAGCTGAAACACCTGGGTAGCCTTATACACAAACAGGAAGTTAATATTAGACAAATACAGATTGATGGCTACAGTCCTGCATCATATGCTGCAGGAATGCACCCTGACAAATCATACCAGCATACACGTGAAGGTCACCTTACCAACTCTCTCACTGCACTCAATAAACCTACTTATGAACTGCCTGTAGAACAAGATGTAGGTAACAATCCTGACCTCTCTTTTTGACTAAAATAAAAATGTTTGCCTGACATCTTTAGGTGACTTGGATCAGTCTCAGTCTGCATGTGCCTTTGGTTCTTGGACACCCAATAACCCAAGTTATTTCAATTTTCCTTAAACAGCATATTAAAAGTCATATTGAGAAAATATTGGAACAAAATGCCTAGAAGCAGTTATTTTAAAGAAAAACACACTGGTGAAATGAGTTCAGAAGACTTGGAAGAAGATGAAATTCAAATTTCTTCAGAAATCATCGCTTTTTGCTCTTTTTCAAAACCTTTCCAAAGAACTCCAGTGGAAGGCTACCACCTCCATTTTAAGAAAATGGAGGCATTGAGCTAATTAGTGTAAAAGCAAAGGTCCCAATCTCTAACTACATATCCTATCAAAAGTCTTGTGTTGTCTCCTCATTAGGCAATGTCTCAGTTTCGTTTTCAGAGATGCATTATCCTCAAAATTCTTTCCACTCCCGGAGGCAGTAAAGTCAGAAGAGTCAAAAGAACATTCCCATGAGTGACTAAACTCTTCTTTCATTTGAGTCTTTTACCACTAGCCTTCAAAAACAGCTTAGTGCAAATAAAATAATCCCAGCAAAGATTTACAACACAATCCACAGTTTCTGACTGGCTCATCTTGAGCCGCAAATGGGCCAAGAATGGGTGTAGCACTTACAAAGACTAATTTTGCCTCTTTAGGCTTCCTCTGTTATTAGAGAGAACTGCTTCAGATTAACTTCTGACTCTGCAAGATCAGCTTCACACTACCCAAACCTCTGAGGATAACTCCAAGATGTGTGTGCTGTTCTAGAAACGCAAAACCCTGTCTGTAGTATTAAGAACCAACGATGATGGATTTCAGAGTAAGTCCATAAGAGTGCCAGTGTCAATTATTGATTTGGAACTTCAGCAGAACCACAGAACTTATTTAATGTTTCATGATGGAAAAAAGTAACAAATATGCTGAATTTCTTAAAATAGATTGCAATATTTCAATACATATCTGAAAAGATTAAAATAGTTTGATATATTCAGGCAGACATCAGATCCACAGTATGTGTGAGATGCTTCTACAGATCAGTATCAGGTACACAAGCACTAATCAGTGGGCATGGAAGACTGCTCCAATTCCAATTTTTAGTGAGACAGCTGATCACTACCAGCACAAACTGGTGACTGTCGGGAATGGGTCAACTACATCAGCGTTTTGAAGAATTCTCTGCAGGTGAAGATACTGGCACCGAACCTCCAGCTTGTCAAACAATGCTAACGTTCATTTCAGAAAGACAATGTCTGAAATCATGCAAGGAACAGAAAAAGGAAGTTTTTATTTACAGTCACACCCAAGAACACCGGATAGAGCTCATGTCAGATTGGTTGATGATAAAGTGCAATATCAATTAGCTGGGAACTTTAGCATTTAGGTGGGAGGCTGCTAGAAGCACGTGGGAGGTGGTTATACATCCTTCAGGAGCATTCACCATGACTGCTAATGTAATACCAAAAAAAACCCCAAACCCCAACACCCATGAAAAGTTTGCTTTGTGCTATAATGAAGTTAATCTAAGCAAATCTATGAGTTCTGTTAGGTGTGTAAGTTCCTAACACATGCTCAGAACTAGCAGAAGAGCACACACCTGCTCTGTTAAAGACATTATTACAATTACTTACCCTTGTGGCCAATGGTTCTACACGGCAACTGCATTTCATTAATTCCAGATATTTGAATTGCCACTGATCTTATTTTTAAATTTTACTGTAACTCAGCCTCAGAGGAATTACCAAAAACAAAAATCTGGCCACTGCAGCTCAAATCACCGATTAGTATTTTGACAAGAAGGCATAATTAAAACTTAGTATTAATTCAGATGTTCAGAATGCAGTACTACCAGCCCTTGAGCAGTGCTACTGAGCTGCTTCTACGCTTAAAAAGAACAGGTACCAAACTAAGTATTTCAAGAAGTGTCTGGCTCCAACTTCTTGAGCTATGATCCTTGATAACAGAGCTCAATTTTTAAGAATCATAGGATTTATTTCCCTCTTATAAGTGGAAACAGTGGTGTGAGGTACAGGGAATTGATCTATTAGAGCTTTGAATCTGAGATACTGGAAATTCACTTTAATTGACGAGACAGTCCAAACTAAGTGAAGTGTCATCAGAAATGATCAAAATCAAAACTTGATATGGCATCTCCAACAGAACTTAACTTTCACTTAGAACTGGATGCAAGCTGGCTTCATGCTTTTAGGCAGTGCTCTGATAGACAGTTCTACTGAAATAGAACATGCCTTTAATCTGCCCTAAGTGGCTAGCACACCTGACTAGACTCAAAATGACCTCTTGCCCAACCATTCGGATGTGTCCAAACCACAGATCTTATCGCTCCCAACACCGAGGTGATGGTGCTGAGACACCACGATGGGTTTTCCTTAAAGAGCCAACCACAGTTACCAGACCAAGTCTGCACGGGAGTGGGGAAATTACTGGACTAGAGATGACCCATGTGCAGGAGAGTTTGGCACGATCATCTTGAACTACGTCCACATGAAAAAGGGCCCCGATCAAACCAAATGGGAGACAGTCCCAAGTAGATAACACATTTCCATTTCCTGCCATTGCTAATACAAACTTTGATAAACTGCATTCATAACACTGAGACCTCAGGGGTTTGGGTTTCTCTCAGAAATTCAACTTGGTTTTAGAAAGATTAAGGCTGAGAGGATTAGCATTAATATTTCAGCAGGGAGTTTTTAAACATCACTCAAAAACTTTTGTAGAGAAAACTTAAGAGAGAACATGTATAGAGCAGGTGTAACATCCACAACAAAGGATAATTAAATGTGGTCCGAGTGAGCTCAATGCAAATGCAGCAGTGGTGACTGCCTTAGCCTATTTTCATATTCCTGTCTACTGTTGCAGCCAGTTACCAAAATCCTAGCTTATTCCCACAGAATCCGTGACATGTTTGTAGCCTGAGACCAAAGAATAGAGATAAAGCCAATGGCAAAATAAGAAATGTATAAAACTGCCTTCTGAATCTCAATTCACAAAGAAGTTCAGCATATGAAGCAGCATCTCTACAGCACAGAAATAACTTTTATGCCCTTTCTTTGAGAATTATTTCCTAGCCATGAAAGAAGTAAAAAAGTGTCAAGCATCTAAGAAGCATTTTGTTTAAAACAAGCTAAACCTAATGCCTGAGCCAATTCAAAAGCAGAGAAAGCCCTTACCCTTTATTGATGCTAGCTGGGGTAAAGACAATACACAGCAGATAAGGGGGGCGGCGCGGGGGGCGGAGGTGAGGAACCCACAAGATTAGACGATGAGTAATTTGGAGTTCTCTAGACTCTCACTCTGAATAGCACTCCTATTCTTTTCTAAGAAAAAGAGACTCTTATAATTCTATGATTTCTCCAGAAAGCATGCGTCGCCTAACACTGCAAGGGCTTCCATCACACAAATGGCTGTGGGAGAGGACAAAGAGAAAAAAAACAAACCTAAGTTTTCTGCTTCTAATTACTATCCCAAATGGCAGCCAGAATAAGTTATTTAGCCATCACTCAGACATCTCCTAACCATAACTGCTAGGAGTAAAGAGAAATAATTTTTCTGAAGGGTTAAAACTGAAAAGAACGCTGACTTAAGGTAAAAATTCAATAACTGGTACGCAACAACCTCTGAAATTACCTTCCTTCCCAAATGTAACAGATATACTTTCATTATACTTTCAATAGACCCCTAGAAAGAAATGTTTCTAGGGAAGACTGACTTTTTCTGCTTCAGTAAAGCAATTTATTCAGGTATATTTTGAAAAAATTATAGTGTGCAATAACAATCATTTGCCCTTTTTAAAGGCCTCAACCAGCTTTAGACACAATTTGCAGATCATTATTCTTTTATTTCTTTCAATAGTGGGTTTAACTGAGGACTGATACTTAAACAGATTTTGATCTTTTTCTGTGCGAATACTTCAAAGAAGCCCTTACATTATTTTATGGTCCTTCAATATTTTCAAAGTCTCTCAGTTATTTCGGCAGCAGAGAATGTTCACTCCCAGCATATGATTAAAGAATTCACTTTACACACATAACACAGAAAGTCTTCTTGAATAGTATTTCTGATTTACATCCAATACTTTTCCTTATGCATGACATTAGGGAATCTGAATTCCACAAGTACAAGTGTCCACCATTATTAACAGCACCTACACATCCAAGAACTAGTGACCTCCAAACCAATTGTTCCATATTTCATTAGTTTGCATTGCATAAACACTTTAGGAGCATAACTGAAGTAAAAATAAAACAAGCAGTTCTACAAGTGGTGACAATAATAAAACTATTTGCCTGAAGATTTTAATTTGTATCATCAAGTTGGATATATCTTACAGCCTTTTTCTTCATTACTGTCTTGATATAGTAAGTTTTCTAGATGAACTCCCAATTTTACAGGACTTGCAGGAATACTGTTATTCAGACTTTCACTAGTACCAAATTGAGTTTAAACTGCTAATTAGCAGCAACAGTTACAGGGAGGCTTCTCCAACAAGAACAGTCTCATCATTTTCAATGTGAACTTGTTTAAATGAATCCTTCTGATTAGAAGAGCCAGCACAGTAGCTTTTGAAGCGTTTAATCACTATACAGAATGCACAAAACTCCGTGTGATCACTGCATATATAAATAAATAAAACCAACCAACCAAAATCCATTTAACTTTTTATGTTTGCTATTCCATTTCTTCATAAAAGTCACAGAAAGCCCGTAAGTCTCCTTCACCTTTGCCTTAATAATTATTACTCCTTCAGGAAAAGAGCCATAACCCAAGAACCTTAATGCAACCTTGAACACACCTCACACAGAATATGATGCTGTAAAGCCAGTTACAGCACCCAAGTTAACACCTACTGCATAAAGCAACTTGGGAGCACTGTTGCAACTTGGAAACCTTTTAATCATTCTGGGGACAGCTCCATCCTCCAAAGAGGAACTCCAAAAAATAACAATGAAAAAAACAAATCAAAACTACTCACTTACAGTAAACTTAAACAAACAGTAAACTGCAGCTTCTCTGCACAAAACATACCCTGGAGATTTGGAGATAAACTAAGAAAGCTGATTCTAGGACCCTGAATCTTTTGAACCGCTTAACTCATTTGTTGTCATGCGCCCAAATTCACTATTTTGTGATCCCTCTGAAAACACCTGGGTAGCGTTCCCCTTTCTTCTGTCCCTCTCTTCCCAAGCCACATACTCATATAACTTCCAGTGATGCAGTACTCATGGACACTTTCAACAGTATACTCTTCCTTCTACCATCTTGTCAAAATACTGCTCAAAGACATCCCTATCTTATGTGCTTAAAGATGAAAGAGCGCCCAAGTGTCATCTGACCACTTCCTTTATATTGGTTTTTCCATTTCCTCATACCTGACTTGGTTTTTCAGACCAAGGAGATCATAGATTTGGCCTTTGGTTTATGCGTGTGTACACACACCACGTCACTACCCTGGGAGATGCCAAAAGAAAAGAAAACTCGAGGTAACCGGTGGCTTGCAAAGTACAAAAGGAATGTCTCAAAAAGCCAGCGCTGAGATTGGAAGATGGTGACTCAGACCACCGCCTTAAGCCAACCGGGACACACAGCGGTTGTCAGAGCCATCGGGACAGGTCATTTCCTTATCACCCGGGACTTGTGGCTCCCGGTGTTTCGGTAGCTCGCGGTGCCACCGCCAGCTTTCCACGAGTCCTCTCGGACCCGGGGCACCCCCGAGGCCGGCGCTGCCCGGCCGCCAGCCCCGCTCCGGGTGCCCCCAAACCTCCCTTCCCCGCCGAGAGCCTTCCCCGCTCTCCCCGCGCCTGCAGCGGGATTCTCGCAGCCATGCCCCCGGCTGCCGGCGGGGCACTGCCAGCAGCCTGCGCCCCCACCTCGGAGAAAGCGGCTTCCCTCCTTCCTTCCTTCCCTTTCCCGGCGCAGGGCGGGCGGCTCGGGAGCCACCCCCCGCCTCCCCCGGCGCCGAGGCCGAGCGGCAGCGCCCGCCCGCTGCCTCCACCCGCGGCGGAGCGGGCCGGCGACCGGGCACCCCCGCCCCGTGCCCTTCCCGAGGGGGCCGCACTCACCACGACGTGCGCGCCGGGCAGCTTCAGACACTTGGGGCTGATAAGCGGCGACACCATGTAGAGGAGGAGGACGAAGGCCACGATGAAGGCGGCGGCCAGGAGCAGCATGGCTTGGGCTGCGCCGGCGGAGGAGGGACAGCAGGCGGGGGGCCGAGCCCCTCAGGCGGGTGGTACGGCGCGGGAGTCGCGAGGCCGCTTGTCCGCTGTCCTTGCCGCGGCGGGACCGGCAGGAACGGCGCTGCCGCGGCGGGAGCGGGAGCGAGCGCGGCACGGCGCGGAGGAGGCGGCCGCGGGAGGAGGGGCCGGGCCCGGCCGCCGCTCCGCCGCCCGATTGGCTGCCGGGGCGGGGCGCGGGCCCGAGCGCCGCCATTGGCCGGCGGGCGGGGGGCGGGCGCGCGCGGGTTGGCGGCGCGGCGGGGCCGGGCCCGCGGATTGGAGCGCGCGGCGCTCCCGGGGTCAGGGACGGAGGCAAAGGGCGGCGGGCAGCGCGAGCCGCTCCCGGCGCGGCGGGCGCCCCCTGCGGGGCAGTGGCGGTGCTGGGCGGCCGCCCCCCGGGTCCCCGCCCATGGCGGCCTCTCCGGAGGGCACCGGTGGTCCGGGTCAGCAGAGCCCGGCCTTGGCGGCCGTATCGGCGGCAGGGCAACGTGAGGGCGGGCCCGGCCCGCGGGCTCGTCGCTGCCGCCCGCCCCGAGATGGGCGGTGCGCGCCGGCTCGCCGCGGAGGCGTGGGCTCGGAGTTCGCCCTGAATGCCCCGTCCGTGAGGAGGGAACTGCCTGCCTCGGGAGGGAAAGGGGGGAAATCTCCTAACGCTGGTTAATCGTAAAATCGTGGAATGGTTTGGGTTCCATGGGACCTTAAAGATCATCTGGATGCAGCCTCCTGCCGTGGGCAGGAACACCTTCCACCAGAGCTGGTTGCTCAAAGCCCCGTCCAGCCTGAGCGCTGCCAGTCCTGGGTCATCCGCAGCTTCTCTGGGCAGCCTGTTGCAGTGCCTCATTACACTCCCAGTAACGCAGTTCTGTATATCCAGCCTAAATCCCCTCTTTCAGTTTGTGCCCATCCCCCTTTGTCCTATCACTACAGTTCTTGACAAGGAATCCCTCTCTGTCTTCCCTGTGGGTTCCTGAGGGTTCCCGTCAGATACTGGGAGGTTGCTCCAAGGTCTTTACACAAATTTCTCATATAGAGTATGAAGCACCTGTTTGTACACAAACGTGTTAATGCATTGCCTGAGGTTACCAATTGACATGATGAAAATTGTGGAGATGTGTCAGAACGTTCCTGTAATGTGCACTTGGAATGGGAAGAGAGCAGAGAGCTCTCCCTTGTGTAGGAAATATGTGTCAGTGAGGTAGAAAGCATAAACCCTTTATGCAAGATAATGAAGAGACTTTATTACTGCGTGTTTTAAAGCCTATTTTTCATCATTGCTCCCGTAAAAACAGCTGCAGGTTCTGCAGCGCTTGGTTTGCACAGTGGTTGAGCCCCACTGGATTCTGCCGGCTGCAGTTGAAGTTCATGCTGCTCTCTTCTTCTAAATCCAAATTTTTTTCAGCATGGTGTTCCCTGCTGAGTGAAACTACTGGTTTTTCGTGTTATTCACATTAAAAGAAGATAAAAGCAATTTACAGCTTTAAGGCAGAATATTAGAACAAATATTAAAGCAAACAAAACGAAAAAAACCCAGAGCAGTTTGAATAAAATATTCGGTATATTTGATTTAGATATTTAGATATTTATTTAGCAAATTTTCATATAAGTTATAATTATTTATAGTTTAAAAACTCAGATTACTTTTTCTCACTAGTTAATATGCAGTCATTAGCTTGTACGAAATAACTCCCCCCACAAAAAATACCCAAACAAAGGAAAAACTAAAATCCCCTAGGCAAGAGGGTGTGCAGAAGGGCGTTGAAAGTAATATTGTAGAGGAGGAGATTAGAAGTAGTGAGTAGGTGGAAATGGAAACAGAGTTGTGGGCAGGGATTATGCAGTTTTCAGGGTGAGAACAAAGGACCTGGATTTGATGCAGTAAAAGGATGAGAAAATCAAGGATTGTTCTTGAAATGGGATTGACCTGGAATGTGTCTTTGGTGGCATTTTGAGTCCAGTGCTTCAGAGGTGGAGGCACAAGGAGTGGGAGGAAGATATCATGCATTCTAAAATGCTAACTGCTAGGGTGACATCAATGGAAGTTGATTAGTGATCCATCTAAGAAAAGTATGTCAATTATGTTGTTAGCAGAAGTCAAAATAGGATGTGGACAGGAAAATGCAGCAAACAAATATGTTCATTTCCTCTTTTACATATGGGACGGTCTATATGTCCTGTCTTTCCAACAACATCAAATTGACACAAAAGAGGAGATTGATCAGATAATAACTAAAGACAATTTCTAGACTTCCACCACAAAAGACGTTGAGGCTTTCAGAGCTCAAATGTCAGCAGTACAGAGACAGGGCAAAGCAGACAGAAGTAAATCTGTCTTTCACCATATAACTCTCAAGATCAAGGTGAGGTGAGGACATGAGTGCAAAAAATCGTCTGTACTAAGCTCCCAGTAAAATGAAGGTTAAACACTGGTAGGGGACCTTTAGAATCCTTGAACTTGTGATGTTGCCCTGTTCAGTCACAGTTAAATGTTCACAGCTTACTAGACTAGTGGGGAAGCTCCCTTGTAGTAGATTTCATGGCAAAATCCATACTGCTTTTTTCTTCTGGCTAAGAGGCCACTTTAGCAACCTTGGGATTGCCAGTGCAGCTGGGACGACGTCTGCTCTTGTTTTGCTCTCTGCACTGTAAAGTGGTGTTGACTTCTGTGTGAGAAAGGCATTCAAAGGGGAAGACCTTATGAACTCCATACAGGTTACCAATTAATTCCCCAGAAAACCTTTTTGGTTCTTTTAAATAATGCCAATGGAAACTGAAGTCTGCCCTCCCCAAGTTACCTGGTTTGTATTTATCTCACATGACCTCATTCACGGAGGAAATGCATTCTTGGCACAAGGGAATTGTTTACAATAGAACTGTTTTCTCAATGACTGTGGAGCTGGAAATTGAATGCTAACATAAACATCATAACACCATTCCAAACTGCAGCTATACATAAAGCAATACTTAATTAATCTGACCTTCATAAATAACATCACAAAGTGTATAATTTTCAAGAGTGAGCCGGCCAATGTCTGTATATACCCTGAGGATGGGGAGGGAGAAAGAATGGATAAAACATACTTATTACTTTGCTAATTAATCTGCAGAAGAGCTTCAATACAACAATGATGTGTTTAGAGGAGGAGAGGGAAGACAATACAAGTAGATGAAAGCAAAGTATAAGAGCTGTTGCAGCTGTGGTTTTCTGCTTCCTCAGATTTGTTAATTTAGATCTTCCAACAGAGTTTTGCAGTGACAATTTTCTGGCTTGAGGTATTCAATATGAACCAAAGTGTGGCAACTGTAGAATCAAAGTTATCATTTAAACGTGGAAACAAGTTTGTGAATTGGTAATACTGCAGGACAAATGGCTGATATTGGAAATGTCCTTTTGCTCTTAAAGGATACATGCTCCCAAAACACATCAGCCTGTAAAATAAACGTGTCACTCTTCCAGAGGCCTTCGGGAGAAGGGATGAATTTTTGGAAGAGCAGGTAGCATGGTTATAGCCTCCAGCCTCTGGAGTCACTTGTGCCTGATCATTCATCTACTGAATTTTCTGGTTGTGTTTTCTGCCTATTGGGAAGGGCAGGGGAAGACCAGGAACCCATAGGCTGCACTGTGATGAAGCTGGAGACACCTTGGTGTGATTTCCATCCAAACTCTCCTAATGCATTCGGAAAAAGAAATAGCAGTGACAGAGTAATTTCCGTGCCATGCAAAACAACTTTTTTTATTTTCTCTTTCCAAAATAGCTTGCTTTCTTTTCTAGCCTTCCCCAACCCTCCTTTTTTTCTTTTTTTTTCTTGTAACAAGCACAGATATGGCATCTAACAGCCTCCTTAAGAAATTAGCATTAATGGTTACAAGAGATAAGAGCCATGTTAGGAATTCTGGGATTCCTGGGAAACTCAAGGTTTTAGAATAATGGCAGTGTAAGTAGGTGGTTCCTGTCAACCAGCTTTCATGATCCCTTATGTCTTGAAGTAGAATAATTAATAGGAACACAAGAGGTGCTGTACTCTATCAGGAAAGGATCTAACATACTGTCTGTCCCTATCCATTGTCTATAGAGGATACTTGGGAAAGAGGAATGAAAGTTTGGCCAGTGTACGGTGGTGACAAACGTAGGGTGACTGAAATGTGTATCACACCCAGTTGTCTGCTTAGCTGTGCTTTTCCAAACAAAAAACTGGCCCTGCTGTAGCTGTACAAAAACTCGTGTGCTGGTGGTCGTGCTGGCAGAGATCACAGAATGGTCTTTGTCTTGCAGGGCCACACAGCTCCCAGAGCAGTGCTCATGCCACAGCACCCTGTCCAGGTACCCTCTCTTCTGGAAAAATGTCAGCCTAATCCTGTGAGCCTCCCTGGAAGGAAATTTCCTGTGCTGCTGCACTCTGTGTGTCTCCTAGGAGGTGCTTGCTTGCAGCAGGGCTGGATCTCAGTGCTCTCACAGCTGCCAGCCCATGCCACAATGAACACGGGTAGGGCTGATGGCCCAGGGGCTGCTGCAGAATCACTCCCCAGGGTTGTGTGCACACAGGCAGGTGATGCTTGTAGGCAGCTGGGGTTCAGGTCGAAGTGGGGCTGCCTACTGGGAGCAGAGGAGGTGTGGGTGCCTGATCGTGTGCTGCAAAAGCAGGTGACATGTACATATATATAGCCTAGCCACCAGCTTCCTCAGGGCTGCTACAGCTGCTTTGGGAGGAATGCTCTGGAAACAAAAGTGCTCAAATCACTGTTTCAGTCTGAATTTTGTCTTCTCATTGTATTTCAAAATTTATTTAACTGCTTAGCATGTGTGGCATAGGTGTTAGAAAGGAAAAAGGAGGAAAACAATATTCAGAATTAACTACTTGTAAATGATGAACCATTATATGTTATAATTTTTTATTTTATGCTGAAGAAGCGACTGTATCGATATTTTGCATGTTGAGCAAAATAGACTAGATCTATTGAAATAAAATTAATGCCAACCCAGTAGTAAAAGCAAATATTTACTCTCTAATTTGAAAAGACATAAATTAAACTTGGGACAAAGATGATCTTGAACTTCATTTACTATGTGTTTCTTTTCATTTGGTGCACTTACTTATACCAGACTTCACACAGGAACAATTTGCTGTTCACACTTGGACATGAGACTCCTGTAGCTTGCTAAATATTCCTAGGGATGCTGTAGATTGTGGGTTGGAATAGGAGGATGAGCAGCCTACCTTCTCCTCAGGTGGCATGGAAAAGTACTGCTGAAAGTGAGCAGGCACAGGCATAGGAGGGATGATGCTGTGGCTGGTCCTTGCACTGAAAGGTTCAGAGCTAAAACATACTTAAGCATCTGCAAGAAGCGAATGCAGGCCTTTTACAATGGGGCATCCACTTTGTCTCTTGACACGAGCACCCACTCCCAACTAGTCTTACCACCTCAAAAATTATATTTAAGCAGATCATTACAATGCAAGTTCATGTTACAAGATAGCACAGCTGATATTACAGATAACAGCAGCTGACTAGATGAAGCACCAGAGACACCAACTGTGCGTTCACCTGACACTGTAACAATACCCCCAGTGCCTCACTGCCTCTCCCACCTCATTTCACTTATCCCCTGGGAGCACTCTACTGGGTCACAATCATTGAACATGTACATGAAAATGCGCTACAGGATTAGAAGTGATACACTGGGGAGTTTGAAAATGCAGTTCCACCAAAATCACCTTCCTTTCAGGTGTAGTATGATTTTCTCCACTGCTTATTGTACCTTGAGTGCTAGGGAAGTGGATTATTTTATTTCTAATGAAAAGTAATCCTTCTAATATGCAGACATGCCATAGTCTTCACTGGAAAAAGCTTAATGCTTTTGAAGGTCTTTGCCACAAAATTGGTCAGTAGAGCCATTCTTACAATCAACAGTATTTCAAGATGTGACACGCATCAGCCTTTTCTGGAGTTGCTCTGGCTTTCCACACCTTCTCCCTGCAGCCTTCCACTTGTCAGCACTGCCATACAGCCTTTCCTCCTTTTCCAGCAAAATCATTTGCAGCTCCTATCCTGCCTCACAGTTCTCCAGCTGGTTGCAGCCGCCCCCTTTCCCTAGTGTCCTAAGGAAGAGCTGAACGGCTGAGTGCATAAACCAAGGATCTGCCGACCAGAGGGATCAAAAATATGCATTGCCTAGAAATCTGTGCTTCAGGGAGATGGAAGAGAAGAAGGTGCCAGTGCTATGCTTACACAACACCTCCTGCTGCAAACTGGATAATGAGAGAAAGAGAAGAGGTTCACAGGCTTGAGAGCTCCCCTCCCCCTTTGTTTAACAAACTCAGATAAAAGTAATGTGAGGATTGCCATGGCTTCACCTTCCCTTGGCCCCTACTTGTCTGGAAAATCCACAGCTGTTGCAGTTATGGTTTCTCGGCTCCTATTATGATACTGTGACAGAGAGAGCTGTAATACAGAATTTCATCCATGGGGAAATGAGTTCCTTGGTCACTATACTTTTCTAGGTTTACAGGTAGAAGGTCTAGGTGGACAGCTAAAGGCGGGAGCCTTTCCTGGCTGTTTTCAACTATGTCCCTTAGGAATTACCATTGAAGCTACTACACTGCTTGCTCAATGTTTGTATCATGTTTTGCATTCCCTCAGAGACAGTTTTTACCTACTACTGTCATCATTACCTTCCTAGATATGTATTTTCATTAATGCTTTCACTTTTTAGCCACTTAGGGAACATTTTTGTAGTTAAACTTGCAGCAACTTCTGGCCTATGTCTACTCAGCAACTTGGTGATTAAGTTGCTCCATCCAAGCTGCTAATGTGTTTTTCAAAAATAGGAATAATTTTCTGGTTTGTATCATGCCTTTGGAAACATCTCCGTGTAATCTTTAAAGATTGACAGGTCCTAAATTTTTGCGAGTCTTCTCTGCTTCAAAACTAAGCTACCAGTTGTACCACCCCAGTTAAGCCATATCTATTATGCTCACGTTGATATGACTCGATCTTGTTACAAAAGGCCAAATTAATGACTTGCAGTCTTGGTAGGCCTCTGGTTTTCTCAAAAATTTACCTTTTGTAGGTGATCTTAGGTAGTTGCTGTGCTTGCAAACCACCACATTGCTCCCCAGGTCTTCTTTGTGCCTCTCACTGACAACTCTTGTTTCTATATCTGCTTGCCCTACCCCACATTGCTGCGTGGGACTGCATCATACTCTCCCATTGCTCTTTGCTTTATAGCTGCACTCTTAAAAATACCGGAAGAACTGAAATTACCTCCTCCAGGTTCATGCCAGGCTCTCTGTCAAAGTAGTTCAGGCAACTTTGTTTGCTCAATCTTTTAACATGAATTAAGTCTGTTTCCAGTTCCAGGTAACACACGGGATATTGACAGCACTGGCAAGAGGCTGGTGTTTATTTTTTGAATGAAATTACACAACCTCTGCCCTTGCCATCAGTCCCTACTAATTTATCTTTGGCATGCACTGCAGAGGAGCTGCTGCTGCGCAATAGAAATTTAGAAGATGTCTTGTACATAGCTCTGTTTTCCCCCTCTAACCCAAGAAACAGGTACAAAACAGGTTGCTGAACACAAGCAATTCAATCATTCCTCCCCCTTGCACTGCTACCGAGTACATCAGAGTTGCTTGTGCTCCTCCAAGTCCGTCTCCATCCTCTAACAACAGCACAGCCCATTGCCTTCCTGCTGTCAGCCTGGGAAAGGACAGCGTGTACAGATGGGACTGTCGCTTTGAAGGGAAAAACAGAAATCAGAGACACTCTGTCAGCTTCTGATTTGTTCGATGTAAACTTGCTTTGCTATAAACACTGGAAAAATATCAGAACATAAAGAGCTTTGAAACAGGATTTAAAAAGAAATCAGTGCTTTATCTTCTGTTCGAGAAAGGAAAAAAAATGGTGTGAAGGACAGAGGGTAAGTCAGACAAAAAATGAAAGAAACCAAAATTAAAAAAAAAAAAAAAAAGCAAAAACCCCAGAAAATTAGTCAAAAGCAACAGGAAAGAGGCAGGCAAAAATTGCCAATTAACATTTACATCAAAGGAAAATTCTCATCAAAACGTTTTTCTTCTTGTAAGCATAATGCATTTCCAGTATGTACTGCAGTGAAGCGAGCATGCTTTGCACAAAAGAAGGCCCAAGAGAATAAGCCAAACAGCCTCAAAGCTTGTGGAAACCATTTTACACATTTTACACAACTAGGACAAAACCCCATAGGAGCCCTGAGTGTCAGCATTGCTGCTCTTGTTCACCAGTCAACTTCCAGGGAATCTGATGCAGACTCTACATGTTTCTGTGGATTCATTTACCCCATGTAGAGCCTCAGGCTGCCCAGGATGAACTATACCACTATGTCCCACTGCTCCACAGAAACCCCATAAATGCTCCAGCACATTTGGTCCCAGCTGGGCTGAGCCCATCTAAACCTGGAATGGGCAGGAACCTCACTGTGCTCCAGGTGCTGGATGGAGGTAACTTTGCAGCGCCTCCGTGGCGTGCATTGGGTGGGTGGGCACACGGACCCTGTGTGTTTGTCAGGTGTTTGTCACCAGCGTCCCTACATACAGGTGTGCATGTGTGCCCCTGGGTGAGTTTGGGCCATGGCAGAGTCTTTATAGGGGCACCCCTTCTATCTTGAAACTGGTGAAGGGACAGTGAAGACGAAGGGTGGACAGAAAGGTTTAGGCTCTGTCAGCAGCTCTGTCTGTCTGTGGCTCCTGTGGAAACTTTGGCTCTGCTGCAGCTAAACCAGCTTTGCTGTCAGGCAGGCACAGTGCCCTGCTTGCTCCCACACTGACAGGGGACACGTGCATCGTGGGCATGAGTTTTTTTGGCAGGTAAGAACAGCAACAACAAAAAAGAAAACATAATTACAGTGACAGAGAAAGGAAGGACACAAACATACTGGTCCACAGCAAAACAAGAGCAGGTATAAAGATTAAAACAGTAATAATTTATTTGTTGTTGTCTGTGGAGCAACTAATAGCTGTGATTAATTAATTAAAACATCATTAAAACTTCAAGTAGGGTCATGCTCAGGCAAGAGCATGAGCATTTCAACTGGCAACTTAAATGGGACATTTGAAAATAGTAATCAGCTAATTTTTCCAGATTTTCTAAAATCTTACATGAAGAAGTCTTGATAGCAGGGAGGCTCTGACCTACAGCCCATGCTCTAGCATTCAAGGAGAAGAAGAAATTATAATTTGAATTCCTAGTTTTAATTTTTTTTAACTTTTCATTGGCAAACAATTCACCTAGATCTGCCAGAGCCAAAGTCACAGCTGCAAATAACAGTCCCCATTTGCCACTGTGTTTCCTGAATGAGATGGTGATATTTAAAGCCACTTTCCCAGCCCCTTGCCTAGTTGACTCGCTGCTGCTGAGACATGGACAGAAGAGCAGCAGAAGGCAGCTACTCCAGCTGAGATTTTTGTAACAAATTACCTGTGGACGGTCATCGGGCCAACAACAGAGTGAGTCAGAGGAAATTACTGTTTATCGTTGACAGAATGCATGTGACACTGAGCATGTTTGAAAGCAAAGTCCCTGCCTTGAATAGCTTGGATTTAAATGAGTTGAGGCAGCAGAGGAGGAGTGAGGGCAAGCAAAAGCAAGTCCTGCCAATTCATGTTACAGTGCCTGATAATAGGTCACCAAGCAGGAAAGAAAACTCTGGCTGCATTATCAACATCAGGCCTGTGTCAGATGTCAGTGACTTATTTCCTGGAGATGTCTCAAAATACAACTAAAGCCTATTTAGAAGGGAACCAAGCTCCTGCTGTGATGCAGATAGGACATTCTATTGTGTTTCCATATGACTAATGGTTGAGAAGTTCAGCTAAATGAGCCCATAAATGTCACATATTTCTGCAAAAGACTAGCAGATTGTACACATAGCAGGTACCATGCACAGATGGCACGAATGGATGGAAAATCAGCATCCCTTAACTTGGGATATGGCAAAGGAAAGAAGTATCCTTGAGTGTTTATTCATCAAGTTGGAGCCTCTCAGGTAGGAAGGCTGCAATAAGTGAATAAACAGAAAATGTCACAAACCAGCAGCCTAATCAAAAAGCTCCCATCAGAAGGGTGTGTGTGCATGTAGAAGTAGGGAGGGAGAAGAAGAATTCTAATTAGGTCACAGGGACCAAAAGATAAAAACAGGACAATCTTATCTAATACCTGGCCTGTCACTACACAAATGCCAGGATAGAGGATGAACGACCAATTAAAAGTTTTTATGCAGTTAATGATGATGACAGAGGATTTGTGGAATAAAATCCCTAGATTAGTACGTTAATAAAAAGCTAAAGAAAAATTGAAGGGGTAAGCACTGAAGCTACGCCACAAGAGCTACAAAAGCTGCCTGGTCAGGGATGAAAGAAACCATGTTTTGATAAGAATTAATTATCTGCTGGAATAGCAGCACAGTATGAAACAAACAGTCCATTGAGTTCTTGCAATAGTTTACGTAAGTTACAGGAATGGCTTTAAGTCAACCATGATTACTAGGGTGAATCTGGTTAAGACCAAAAACATGTATGGAAGCCAATCTTGAAACAAGCTTGTCATTCCAGAGGAAGGAAAGAGTAAACAACCAAATGAAGACTTTTCTGCATATTTCAACAAATTCAGAACTATTAAATAGCTTCCTGTCAAGATAATCCTCAGAAAAACAACAAAAAATGTGGAATATTAAGAACACTAAATAAACACCAAAAGTAAATCAAAACACCTCATCAGAGACTATTCAGCAGCTTCTTTGCTTCACTTGACAAAAAGTACAAATTCTGACAGGCAGGAACGTGAAAAAAGCAGATTCCAGGGTATCTCCCTCAGCTACATTTGTTCTACTCCACTAATTAAAACAAAAGCATATGAGTATACTCAAAAACCAACAGACTTGAAAAACCAAACCAAACCAAAACCTTAAGATTTATGGAAAACTGAAAAGATTTGTATGTTTTTGTTATCACAGACAAGGACAAAAAGGCAACACGTAAATCAAATGACTCTGGAACTTGATACCAGTCAGGGAATGCAGGAAAAAATGTAAGAAGTTGATTTACTGAGCTATTCTAACCCTGTAAGTATGTCGATCAAGAGACAGACCACAAATGGTAGGGAATCCAAAACTTAATGTCAGTGTGAAGAAATCACAGGTGAAGGACACAAGCACATACAGAAGTGATTTAATTGAAAAATAATTTTACACACAGGAAGGAAAATATTTTTTCATATTGCAGTCAGAGTCAGCAGTGACACCAGAAAGTATGAAAAAAATTTGTAAGCTAACCAGCCAAAGACCAGACCGCATTAAATAGGTACAACTAATTTGTCCAGTATTTACAGAGTTCTGATTATTCAAAGCAAATGCATCCTTTCATGAATTCTCTGATTTGGAGTATTCTCAATTAAAACTGAAAACTAAAGTGAAAACTGAAAAACTAAAACACACTGAAACTGAAAACTAAAGCACACTCCCTCGCTTGGCTATCATCTGCTGTGGATAACTTGGCTAAGAAGCTTGGTGACATATATATTAATTTATCATAATTTTACAGAGACAGCAAACCAAAAAGTTGCCCTTGTAGCTGCAATTCTAAGCAGCAAAGTTTATTTGGAATATATTTCTAAAAACAACTTTCAACATCAAATAGTAAAGGTTCTGTTACAGATGTCATATGAGCAAGCAGCAAGATGTAAATTTAAAACATACAGTATATTTTTCTTTTGCATTAAAGATATGAGATTACACGGTTAAGCATATGGAAGCCCATAGGACAAAACAGCTTACCACAAAAAGGAAAAAAATGAACCAAAAAATGAAACGTTCCTGAGAAGTTTAAGAATGCAGGATTGCAGTAAGGACTCTAATTTTTCAAAAGGTCAAGAGATAAAAACTTCAGACAGTGGCTTCAAACCTCTGAACGACAGCCATGCTAGTATGTGGCTCACTTCTAAAATGTTCACAAGAGAAGACTACGAATGAGATCTTGTTGCAATGAGGATTGAGCTCACTAACCATAGCTGCCTGTACCTATGCTGGAATTCCTGCCCTTACCCACTCTGTCTCCTGCCATCCCCCCAAAAGATTTGAAGCCCAACAAGTCACATTTACACATTCTGATGTTAAGACAAAGGTAACGCTGTGTAACTGAATGATTTTGGAAAAAATGCTTCATCATGTTAGTAAAAAAAGGCTCAGCACCTTACAGATTAAAGAATATTTAACTATTTTGTTTGGCTATTAAACACAGAAACAAAAGTCTAAGAAGACAATAAAGCAGTAAAAACTTGAACAAAACATTGAAGAAATACTCAAATAACATAGCTGATGTCGTACTACAACATTTTACTTCATTTAAGTACAGAAAATGTCACCCATCCTATGATTTATAAGGTACACAAAATATGTACATAAAAGAAACCAAACCCCATCAAAAGATGATCATATTTGTGCATATGTACATAGAACATACACACCTAAAATGTGCAAATTTTTTTTAATGCAAGTTAAACAAAACATTTTCAGGATAGAGTTGTACAATGATAATGGAAGATAGAGTATTCTAGATATCCTAATGGTGTTTCATATCTACAGCCAGTGCAAACTTACAAGGCACAAACTCAATGCTGATGCTGTAGTGTTCTAAGTTACATTCAGGCACATCTCCATTTGCAATTCTGCAGAAAAAGAGCAATGGAAGTGCTACTTTTATACTAAACTGCCAGCCTTCTCTCCCAGTTAAAGCACTAAATTGATGTAACATATATGCTACAGTTACCAGTGGGGTTCTGGGTTAATTTATCACTGGAAGGGCTGTGGCTAAAACATCTTTTCTAATCTCCTTGCATGTGAAAGTATGCTATTTCCCAAAATGCCTCCCATACATTCTCCAAAGACTACATATACCTTTTGCCAGCCTCAACACATGGGATCTTAGAGGACATTACTAATGCTTTTTTCTAACTTTAGTCAAAACTTCACCAGGAAGAGAATCCAGATTTTAAAAACCAAAACATCAAATAAAGCAACCCCTGCAAGAACAGCCAGCAAAACACCTTCTGAGTTACCTGCATTTAACAAACTTGTGTTAAATTGCATAGTGACAGTGTGTACCAGCTAGTAAAGAGTTAAAAACAAAATCTCACTGCTTAAGGCAAAATTTTAACACAGCATAGCAGAAAAAAGCCAAATAACAAGTCCATCAATATTTAATCAAAGTACTGGCCCATGTAGTCTTATCCTCACAGTGTCTTCTTTCTTATTTTAACAGCAAACCCACAGTTGCAGTAGGGTTGATTAGAAAATTTTGTTGCATTTTCCTAAATGAAATGAAAGCAATTAATATGTATGCTGATTGACTGATACTGAAATCACCTGACAAATACGTTTTCTCCCATCCCTTAAAAGGTTTTTGACCTTACTGGAAGTAAGTAAACTCACTGGTATCCAGGTCTAATTTACTACCTAAAATGGAACTAGTAATTTAAAGCTTTCTAGGATTTATTAGACATTACCACATCACTTTTCTGTCTCACCTTAAAATTGCATTTTTGCATTATTTTTCAATAGAAGACATTTAATAGACATTTGAGGAAAACAATACAATACAAAAGCTTAAGGGTCTTTGCAAAGGTATCTTCTATTCCTTCTGCAAAGTAAGAAAGGGATGATTTTATTGGTATTTATTTGAAGTGCCATCAATAAAGACACAAGAATACTTTAAAATGAAAAAGAAAGTTCTAATGCTTCACACACATCTTTGGTTTAGCCTTCCTGACCAAAGTCTTCTGTAAACTTCCTCAGCTTCTCCAGGTCCTGCTCATTAACTGTTGGTTTTGTGCTAGCAAGCGACCTGAGCATATCCGTCTGTCAGAAAAAAAACCAACATGCTTTCAGAAACAAGTACAGTACCACTGCCAGGACAAATATACATTAAAAAAAACATTAAAAAGTTCCTATTAACACAAAATTTTAAGTAAGCCTTACTTTAAGTAAGCACTTCTGCACAGGGGCAGCCTTTCGATCCTTTGGATACAGACAATGGTCAGTGAGTTTTCCAGTAACAAAATCACAACCTCAGGTTTAGGTTTAAGCTACTCATCCATTCAAGTTTTATTCATCTCTTTTTTTAAAAGAACTGAACTTCCTTTTTTTTTTATCAGTTACTATTTTCAACCCGTGATTAACTACTACAGATTAAATGGAAAATAATCAGATGTTCCCATGTACTCTTCACAGTTCAGCAGTGTAGAACAGCATTTTGTGATTAATCTCTAGCAAAGTTCTACTGCTCACGACTGGTAATTTCTGTCTCTTCAATTCAGTCAATTTCCTAGATAAATATTTAGATGCTGGGAAATGGAGTTTAGAAAAAAATCCATAGGTCTGTGAAGTTGAAAGCAGCAGTTAAAATACACTGTGAATAAAAAGAGTGAAGAAAACTGATTCCCGGCCAAGGGCAACTGAAAAAAGCAGATGCCCAACACCTCATATTACTATAAAATTACGGGTAAAATCCAAAAATTAGTATAAAGGTTTTCCACACATGGTATTTGTCTCATCAGACCAGGGGCATCCTGCTCAAAAAGAATTAAAGCCTTATCTTTTAAGGACAAGAACTGATTTTGGACACTGAAACATCTGTCTGCAGTGCATCAGAGGCCAGGTACCATTAGCAGCACACAAGGAACTGGTGTCTTTAATTCCAGGAAAGACTGATTAAAAATGCCATTAGACCATGCAGGGAGAAGTTTTAGGGCAGTCCTGCACCTGCATAAATCCTTTTCTGCTTCCTCAATATGCAAATACACACAGGAAATCCTTTTCTAAAATACAGTGATGCTTCTATTTACAAAGCAGTGCCTGTGATCCCCATGAAATGCATTGATTTCTTTCATTCCTTACGGATCTGTCAGCATGCAGGAAACTACAGCAACATAGATTTGTTATTAAGAGCTTCCCACAAACTTTGTACTTAAATTCAAAATTTTCTTCTGCTGCTCTTGGGGAAAGGTACAGAATGAGTATCCAGCAATTATTTTTTTCTTAAACAGTGAACTCAAGTTGAAAACTGCATTACGTATTTTATTCCCCAGGCCAAAGCAAGTATTTTTATATGCACAAAGAAAACAGCAGAAAGAGCTGTATCACTATGAGGAATTTTAACCTAAACTACCATTAAATCCAAAATCTTCTTACATTTTGTTTTTTATACTTGTATCTATTTCAGGGGCAATATTTACCTATAGCATATCACTTCCCAATTTACAGTGAATGTAATTTTCCATTTCTCAGTATATGTCAGTGACGAGAAGAAAGTGTATCCTGGTGCAGGAATCCTACAGGTTTTGAATGAATAAAAGCCAAGTGAAAGAACAGTGCAAGAGCCAGATACTGTCTATGGATGAAAGGATGGCAGCTGCACACCAACAGACAAGAATAAGAAATGCTTATCAGGGATAGACAGCTGTCTTTTCCATAAGCATGCCATACTGTAGTAATTTATGTTGAGAATTCAAATGTTATCTGGTATGCCCAGCATGTCTGAAAACAAACATCTCATCCAATTGTCCTGAAAAAGACGCTTTACCTTAAAGCATTTTCAGAGTTCTGCAAAACGAGAAAGAAATGCTACGAAGAATACCTACCATGGAAACTTTAGGCTCCAGTAATTTATCACCTGGGACCTCCATCCATGTCATTTCTATTGCATCAGCATCACCTGGAGAGCAAGGGGTGAATAAATCTACCATGGTATTTGGATTAGACACTGATGGTCCTTTTACCTAAAAATAAGAAAACATTCAGTTTATAGGAGCTATTATTTTGAAGACAGAAACCAGAAGCTGAACAGCACCCAAAGCAAAAACCATTCCTTGATTTTATGCAGCTGCCCTACCCTTTGGGAACACACGTCCTGTGAAAGAGAAATTGTACAAGTGTACTGGTATTATTCACCTTGAAAACATGCAGCAGTAGCCAGATGCTTAAAATCACATCAGGTGAAATCCCAGAAGCCACAACCTCTTAAGGCTGAGGATTTCTGTGGAAAACTGACAGGCCAGGAAATCTGCTTGGTGAAGACCACCTATCCTGGTCCCTGGTCACTTTAGGAGTTCATTCATCTCTAGTTAACAGCTCTCTAAAAGCTTCCCAGTGCTTTTCGCTCTGACATCCCGCGTTCCCAAGCTCCCAGCGCCTTTCCCGGCACCACCTGAGCAGCGCTCCGTAGAAAACAGCGCCACCTAGTGGGAGAACAAAATAGCCTTTTCCCCCCTAGACAGACGGACAGACCCAAAAAAGCCGCACCGGGTGTCTGATCCCTTCCTGCAGGACACTGCTGCCTGCAGCACCCACGGGAACTCGGAG
This sequence comes from Sturnus vulgaris, assembly GCF_052056855.1. Classification (NCBI taxonomy): domain Eukaryota; kingdom Metazoa; phylum Chordata; class Aves; order Passeriformes; family Sturnidae; genus Sturnus; species Sturnus vulgaris. The sequence goes on along the minus strand of NC_142243.1, from coordinate 75,051,005 downwards.
CATACGCACAGGTTAAAGGACAGCACGCTAACTGGCTACAGACACAACTGGATTTGCTATTCCAAGCTGCATTTAGAGCAAGACGCTGGGGAGCAGATTGTAATATTCAAAGCACACTCTGACAAACCTGCATTATCACATATGGCAAGGAAAGGTTTACAGTTAATTACTGACAACTGAGGAAAGCTCTTCTGAACTGAGGTAAGTCATCTGCTACAATGCAAATAACAATGCTAAGATTTTGTTTATAAAAATACAAAATCACATCTAATTAAAGCATTAACAATACGAGTGAAATCAACTTGGCTCATGTCAGTGTTCAAAGTATTGCAGTTGTGGGTTTTTTCCTTCCTTTTTTTTTCTTGAACAAAAATAGCTAAAATGCAAGAAGTGCTACTGCAAACTTTGACAACAGAGGTTATTTCATTGCTCCATAGCAAGCTGAAACATGCCTCAGATTGTTCCAAATTTGAACAAAACGCTAAAAGCTAATAGCCCTTTAGCCAGAAATGCCATTTTCATGTAAGTTAACAACAGATAAATACTCCAGACATCACTGCTTAAGGGAAAGAAGCATCTAGAAGATCCTTGATATATCATGTCATTTTTAAATTATGAACAAATAAAGCTTGCATCACATTGTTACTGTGAGCTGTCCCCAGAAGTTAAACTACCTACCCTCTCACATTCTGGACCGTACTAGATTTAAGTGTGTCTTTCTCTTTGAATCTTAAGCTGAATGAGTTCATTGGAAGAAACCACATCGAAAAAAGGAGCCTATCTTCAAAGTGAGCCTAGCTGTTCGGTTCAGGGCCCTTAACCCTTTTATGTCCGGTTGAGTTACCAGTAAAAAAACCCCTGTAATTGTAACTGAGATGACAAAGAACTGCTGCCAACACAATGTACAGAGTACTTGACACCTTAGATTCTAAAGTTTTTCCTACCACACCTGCTCTTTTATGAAGCAACAAATTAAAGCTTCCTTTTACAGCAATTAGCACCTCTGCAGAATATCCTGACCCACCTTCACCCAAGAAACATGTATTTCTGTAAAAATCTAATTTTGCACTAAAAATATTAACAAAAAGTACCTTTAGTCTCGGTCTACTTTAAAATATGCCACATAGCAAATTAAAATTTTATTCAACTGATAGATTGCATGTATTTTAACCTCTGTTTATAACCATCAATATTATCACTCTTTGTTTTTCCATTTAAGAGTTTAATAGTTTACAGGTAACAATAAATTTGACTGAACAAGACCCATCTGTGCAAATTTTCCAGGGGAAAGGCATTGCCAGATTTAGATTGGTAGTAAAGAATGCCAATTGGTTCTCCTTCAGATAAAGTTTCTGAGATCCAAATATTGTGAAGAAATGTTACTTAAGTCAATACACAGCATACAGAGGTTACTGGAAGATCAACCAAACAATATAGTTTGAATAGGCTCTTTGGTGTGTACCTATATAAAAGTAAACTGCTTTCTACATTACAGCAATGTAAATGAAACACAGACCTTGCTCAATTGTGTTGAATCTTTACTACTGTAATTGAGTCAATGTTTTTACCAGAACTCCACAAGAACCTTAATTTTTCAGTTTGAAAAATATGTCAAGTAAACAGAATGTGCTTAAGTATAATCCATCTGTTCTCAAGTGGATGAGGAATATATTTATTTTTTCCCAGCATGTTAAGAACCACTTAACTTGAAATAGAAAAAGAGCACTTCTGTAACTGCCATTTAAACAGCAAACTGAATGCTTTTAACACTCTCTAGAGACATTAGGAGTCAGAGCATGAATATTCAGAAATTAGTGCTACCAGACTTATGGCAGGAGGAGGGGGGCACAGGGAAAGAAGAACAGTTCTCCCCAGTCAATAAAAGGGACATTCATAAGCATGCAGTATTACCCAAACCCAAACTCAGTTTATTTGCAAGGAATTTTCAAATTAAGACTGTTCTCATAGATGAAATAACTTGAAAAATTTTGATTACTACTTACTTTTTTAAAGTGAGTTGCTGATTGCACTTTTCTAACAGGCTGCATCAGTGCATCACGGACAATGATGCTTATATCTGCACCAGAATAGCCCTCAGTTCTTTTCCCAAGCTCTCGATAATCTGACTCTTTTAGCTCATTTGGAGTTGACCCAAGGTGAAGTTTGAACATTGCAGCCCTGGCATGGTCTTCAGGTAAAGGAATATAAATACGCTTCTCAAACCTGGTTTAAAAAAGACAAAAAACAAAAAGTGTTCCCAAGATGCCAGCTCATGCAGGTGCACAGTGGAAAGAGCTCATGCAAATGAGTTTGCTCCCAGCAATATTAGAAAGAAGCTGTTTCAGTATAACAAGCCTTTAAAAAAAATGTGAGGCAAAGATTCAGCAACCTGTTCTCATAAATAATACTTTAGCCTAACATCCAGAATATAACAACTGCTCCCTTTACATTACAAAAACCACCTCTTCAGACTGACATTTTTCCAGTAGAGGTTGAGTCTTAAAAAAAAAGACCTGAGAGGAAGAAGTCTTTAAGTGTTAAAGTGAATTTGAACAGATTTCACACTCTAAGAAAGAACTGCCTGATAACAAGTTCATGCAACAACATTCCACAGTCTCCAACTAAATTAAGAAAACACCATAGATAGAAGTAAATTTGAAGTAATTCTCAAGAAAACACTGGCAACTGCAGTTCCTCCTTTGAAGCAGCATCTGTCCTCAAGTGGAGATTACCTCCCACCAACAAAGTAAGAGCAACTCCAAATTTTGCTGAACACAATTAACCTGATATACACGACAAAGTGGTCCAAATCCAGGAAAAATTAATTTTATTACAGCCATGGTTCTACAAGTTCCCTTTAAGCTTTGTGGGCAAGAGCTAGGCGATTTCTCTTTCATGTTGCTGAGAAAATAGTTAGGGTTGAGAGGGACCTTGAAGATCATCTAGTTCCAACTCCCCTGCCACAAGCAGGGACATCTTCCCCTAGACCAGCTTACTCAAAGCCCCTCCAACCTGGCCTTGAACGCTTCCTATGATGGGACATCCACAATTTCTCTGGACAACCTGTGCCAGTGTCTCAGCATCCTCATAAAAAATTTCTTCCTTATGCCCAATCTAAACTTGTCTTCTTTGAGTTTGAACAACTGCCCCTTGTCCTGGCATTACAAGCCTGAGGGAAAAAAAACAAGGAACATCTCTCCACCTTTCCAATAAGCTCCCTTTATATATTGAAAGGCCACAATAAGGTCTCTCTGGATCCTTCTCTTTTCCAGGCTGAATAGTCCCATTCTTATAGCCTGCCTACAGAGGAAAGGCGTTCTGATCATTTTCATGGCCCCCTTCTGAACACACTAGCAGGTCTATGTGTGTCTTTTACTGTGCATGCCAACCAAAGCTGGAATTTCAAGAATGACTCCAAATTTTCAGCAAAACCTTCGCTTCTTAATCTGCTCATACAACACTAGAGTCATGCAGATGGGAAGTGACATCTGGAGGTGACCTGGTCCAACCCTCAATAAAACTGAAGTATGGCCAGCTTGAATTCAGTATATAAATAAAAATCACAGTCAGTCACATAAAAAAACCCCAACCCCCCCCCCCAACAAATCAATGATTCTTTAACCAATAAAAATGGCCATTATCCAAATTGTGTCCTCATCACAACATAATCCTATTTGTCACATAACTGCATCTGTCTTCTGTTTGCTCTGCATCTCAGAGAAAGATCCAAATAATCAGGTACAGGCAGTCCTGTATCTGCAAAAGCCCTTTATCTGTAAAACAGCAGTTAAAAACCATAAGTTATGCTGACCAGTAGAAAAACATGGTGTTTCTCTGTAAGGTTACACTTCCATGAAAGAGCTCAAGCTACTCACTGGTTTGTTAACAGCTGAAAAGGAAAGTTCTACCCCCCTTGCCCTTCAGAGATGTGTTTTTTCTAAATTGTCTCCTAGGTCTCCCAGAAAACCAAAAAGCATGCAGAAAACTCCTCTGTTTCTTCAAGCATAGTCATCTAAACAAGAAAACAGATAAACTACAGGGGCAATACAAGAGTGAACGACCTACCTCTCCCTAAAGGGGCAAGTGATTATCAGTTTAGCTTAGTCCACTTCATGGAATCGAGATGCAGAACATTAATTGTGTCTGCAAACATGAGCTGGATGACACACCTTAAGCACTCTCTGGCTGAAGGCTCACACCAGTTGTGAATTGCATACCATGAAAAAAAAAATGCCATCATACCTTCTCCTGATAGCAGAATCCAAAACCCAGGGTATGTTTGTTGCTCCTAAGACCAAGATTCCTTCATTGTCAACACCAACCCCTATATAAGGGCAGAAATAATTTCACAGTTTAGATAAACAGAGTGTTTTAAAAAGTCATCAAAATTTAATGGGATGGAACTGCAGATATTTTTAGTGCTCTGATGCAAACTACACTTAAAAACTCGTCTCAGTCTGATTTTGAAAACCAAATAAACTTACCTTGCATCTGGACTAGAAACTCTGTTTTTATCCGTCTAGCAGCCTCGCTTTCATTTTCACTTCTTGACCCGCAGAGGGAATCTATCTCATCAATGAAGATGATAGAAGGTTTGTTTTCTCTGGCAAGCTGGAACAAGTTTTTCACTAATCTTAAAGAAGGAAACAGCTTCAGCTATATTAATAATTACAACAGCAGAAACACATAACTTCAGATTGTGATACAGTAATTTCCTTTAGAGAAAGCAAGGAAAAAAAAAGGATTAACATAAAACTACTCAAAGGCATAATATTCTTCCAGCTCCATGACTCAGAATTATACTGAGAGAGGCCAGCATAATGAAAAAACCACAAAAAACTAGACGGCTCCAGGCATGATTTTGCAAGATAAAGCCCTTTTTCAGTTTACACTTCTACATGACAGCCTGGACTATACAAACCCACCAATTTAGAAAGATTCAAAAGAAAAAGGCTTACTCTTAACATTTCTAAATTAAGTTAATTCTAGAGATTTTTTAAGAAATAGTATGTACCTTTACTTTATACAACTTTACTTACTAAATAATTTTTGTATGATAAGAAATATTGGTTTCAGATCAAATAAACAAAACAACCTAAAACAAACCCCCATATACTCCTAGCCATCTTTCATGAACACATTTTACCAGTTTAAAAAAGAAAAATAAATAGGAACACACTGGGAAAATCTTATTACAGCACTAAATTTCAGGCAATAGTCTCAAATGAAGTCAAGCATACAATCTAATGCCAAGCTACTCTCCAGTTCTGTATTCCTTTTGCAACAGAAGAAAAGCAGCTTAAGGTTTCCAGATTTCTGGGGGAAAAAATAACTCAGTTTAAACTCTTTATCTAATAGCTTTTCTTTCTCATTCTCCCAGCTTTAAACAATGCTGCTCAGTTGTCCCACACTTCAAACTATCAAATAATGGTTGTGACAAGTATGCTTATTATTATATGAAAATCCTTTCCCTATAAACCCAGAACTTTTTATTAATTCAGGAAATCTCTTTTGGAAGATTAGCTGGACAAACTCCTGGACTTCTAGACTGCAGCCAACATGTCATTCCTGGTCTTCTTCATATATCACACAGTAACAAATGAAGACTTAGCATAGGGACCCACAAAATTTCCTTTCATGTTTGCTCGTCTCCTTCAACTTATCTTTGCAAGTCTCTTTTTTCTTTCAGATTTTGTTTGAAATTGGGATGAACAAAAAAACCCACCTCCGCATTGACAAAGAAATGCCACACAGCTGCTGGGACAGATGAGTGGGGAGATGCCAAGAAGCAAAGTAACTCGGCACTTCAGACTGATACAGTGTACAATCACAGCTGAATTGAGAAGGGAAATGAGCTCTGTGGTGCTCCCAAAATCTTTCTGAGCACTGAAGAGAGTTTCTCAAAATGCAGCACATAATGTTATCCTTACATGGCACTGCAGCATGAAGCATAGAAACACGTATAGTTTGTTTTGAAAAAGACCATTCCCTCAAATTCTTTACAGCAACTTGTCTCACTCTATAATAATTTCTTCTTGACAATGTTTTCCTGGACCTCTGGAAATTCCAACTTACTTTTCACTTTCACCTAGCCATTTTGAGACAAGGTCAGACGAAGATACTGAGAAAAAGGTAGAGTTGTTTGCTTCTGTCGCCACAGCTTTTGCTAAATAAGACTTTCCTGTTCCTGGTGGTCCAAACAGGAGAATGCCTCTCCAGGGTGTTCTCTTGCCTGCAAGAGAGAAACCAGTAGTTTTCAAAATACTCTTTTCTCATGATGCTGCTCTAGGGTGCTTGGAGGTTTTCCACATCTACCCATGAAACTTCTGTCAGACAGCTCAAAATCTCTTTGTTAAGAGATTGGCTTGAGTCTGTGACACGTTGGCACAACACACTTCACAGGCCCCAGTGCCAGTCCTGACTGGCCAATAATAAATAAATGCTGTAATCCTGACCTGTAAACAGGTGTGGAAATTTAATGGGAAGGATGACTGCTTCTTTAAGTGCCTCTTTGGCACCTTCAAGGCCAGCAACATCACTCCATTTGACATTTGGTCGCTCCATAACAATTGCTCCTGTAAGAAAGGATTGTCTAAGTTAGTGATGTACATATCTTTTCACAATTACAATAAATTCCATTTGGCAAAAAATAATTCTATGCCCATGTCTATACTGAATAAAACCAAGGCATTTCTAGGATGATAGAAACAATTAATTCAATTACTCAAATGGATGTTATTTTTACAGAAATCTGTCAAATTTTTTTACCACAATAAATCATGGATAACTAGAATATTTTTGAGTTAGTAGAAGTCCTGACACCATCTCATCACTAAACCACCAATGCACTTTCAAAAAAATTTGAAATTTCATTTTAAACAACATAGCTACACTAGCTCAGGATTTTTAAAGATTCTCCAGCAGATGAAGTAACTTGTTGGTATCTCCAGACACGCAGCAAACAAATTGATCATCTAATGGAAAAGAGGTTTGAGAGCTAGGGCTGAAACCATCAGAAGGGTTATATGGATCCTGCTTAGCTGCAGAAGTATTTTTTTGGTCAAGGCACATTCAAAGTTCTGCACCACGTCTCATCTTCCTCAATCAACGAATTCAGCCAACTGAGCTGCAATTTAGCCTTCTCTTCAGATTGGTTAATCTAACATGTTAAAAATTTTGTCTTAACTTCTTCTAGATGGGAAAACTTGGAACTCAGGTAGTAATAGATTATTAGATCTATAATATTAGATCTTGTAATCCTAGCCACTACTTCTACTATCTGAGGCCAGATTCATGTGGAAAGAAACGAAGTTTTTATAGTGAGAGACAAGATAGGAGTTCAGTGGTCATCAATCCCTTATAACTGTGCATGGGATTAAATAATGTGCAGAGAAATAGAGAAAACACATCACAGTTTCCAATGGTTATACAACAGCTCCTGAAATTACACAGGCACAAGATCTGGTAAATGCAGTTGATATTTGTTACAGTCAAAAACAGGAGAACAACAAGGTTTCTTCAGATCCATAAGCACCTTCTGGAAGGGAAGTTCTGAACAGTTCTTCATTATCAAAGGGAAATAAATATCAAAAAGCCTCCTTTTCACTGCACACCAAACTGCTGGTAGCTGCTATACACTGCTTCACTGACTGTGTTCTTTGAGTTCAAAAACCCAAAGTATGCTACTGAACTGGGACAACATCATCACTGCATGTAAGGAAGCACAGCCTATTTATTACAAATGGACAAGAATCCGTTTTTCTTACTCCAAAACATGAATACCAGTCTTGTTGTGAAAACCGTTCTGCTTACACTAAGTATTTGTATCATCATTTCCTTAGCCTCTAGGCAACATGCTAGTGCACTTTAGAGTAAAAAAATACTAAATCAGTTTAGTCAATAGCTACCTGGGACTTTGCAGCTTCTGTTGGAAATTGCTAGCTTGATAGGTGATACAATTTTAATATGAAGCACAGGATGCAGGAGATACATTTCAATATAGTTACTGTATAAGTTCTTGGCACACAAGTCCTTTTACTTCCATAAAGACTATGCTTTTGCACATGAAGATTACATACTAGCTGAGCCACTTACAGACAATAAGTTAATCCACAAAATTTAGATAGCAAAAATATAGGAACTTGCTTGACTGAAGTGATCCCTATTTAAAGAAAAGGATGCTTCAAATTACCCTGAAGTTGATTCTGTAGCTTCTTTTTTTCAGGGTCCTCTGATTCCCCTTCTCCATCACTGTCATTGCTGATTTGGAAACAAAATGTTGAAATACAGTAAGAGAGACTGCTGTCTCAGGATAAAAATCAAAATGCAAAAAGCAGAAACTCCATCAGGCTGAGGAATGAAAGAAACATTGAGATGCTTTCAGACTTCTACAGGTTTACATGACTGTAGAAAAGCAGAAGTACACTTTTCTATGATTTCTTTCCAATTTACCCTCCTTCACCATTTCAACTTCCTCTTATGGGTCTGAGCCCTCTTAACACGCTTTTATGTGCTTTGAGCTGGCTTTTAGGAAACACAGCCCTTATATCCAGCAACACAGAGGTGCTGGAATGGTTTGTCTGTAGACATTGGCACTTCTCCTCCATCTGGACATGCAACAGGACTTGGCCAATTCCATCTAATACTATGAAACTCTTGTCTTATCAGAGCGAAGGAAACTGGAAGTTAAAGAAGGAAAAGGGACTAGATAGTGAAAAACTGGAGTAAAGGTCATGAAAATACATGTAGCCTTTGTGGTATTACCATTTCCCTCTATTATAAATAAGTAGAAGACGGTACAGCTCAAAATATAAGGCTGATGAGATGAGCAGACATTGAAAAAGACTGAAAATGAGGTGAAGTTTTAAGAGACAACGGAGTCACTTTAGCTGTTCAGGACTCTTAGAAAGGGCAGTCCCACCAAAAAGTATAATCCTGAATCCTTCCTCTCTCCTATCCCCATAAAGGCAGTACCAAATGCAAAAGAGGCTGAGCTTGTTTGGGTGGCTCTGCTTCAACTCTCTGATAAGCAAAGTGAGAAACAAATCTAAGAGAAAGGAGGCAGTGGAAAGATCAGTCATAAGCAACAGATCAGAGGGATTCAGTCCACTTTACAGAACTTTACCCTACATGGGCTTTTCATCTCTTATCAAGTGTGAGACAGATCAAACTCAGTAACCCCAGTAATCACCAGTCTGAAACTATTTTCTAGTTACTAAGTATTTAAATGCAGAAAATCTTTAAAGTTATCAGGCTCCTTGCCATTAAATCCAATAATCATTGGATTCAGCTATTAGTCTGAAGCAGGTTTCATTCTTTAGTGAATTTCCTATGCAAATGTTCACATTTTAGTAAACAAGCACAGAAATGCTTGTGATGGTAATAAAAATTGTTTTTATTAGCCCACCGTATTTCAACATTAGTAGTCATCGGAAGCATTTCAGAAACACAAGTAAAATTGATCTTTGAATAGCTGAAGTTTAGAATAAACTGAGCTCAGGAAGTATTTTGCTTTACCTTCTCCAAAAACATACCCTTTTCCTTCAGCAGGACCAGATTCTTTAACTGGTTTTGGTGCAGTTTTTTCTCTCTTTTTCAGATATTCTTTCAGCTTTTCTGCTCGGTCCAAGTATTCTGTACATTTTGCTCTAATGCTTTGTTTTGCTTTATCACCCTGTGCTTCATCTAAGAGTTTGAAGAGAAACAAGTGTTTGTTAACAGCAAAACATATGTGCATCAATCAAAAAACAAGACCAAAAATCTGCCTTCTTTATCTCTTATCAATATACCTCTCTCAGGGCTCACCACAAAACCAAACATCTCAACTACTTTTTTTTTTCACTATACCTTGGAAAGAACTAATCAGAAAGATATCATCATGGAACAGAAATTGGCTTAGAATTTGACTCTAAAGGATTAAGGACAACAGCACTGGAAGCTTTTCTGTCATCCTTTCAAGCTGCTAGACATTGCTTTAATAACTGCTTTTCTAAAATAGCTAATCAAGAAGTTGCTTGTGCTAAGCAATTTTTATTTAGAACCACATGTGATTATTCCACAGCCTGCTAATTTTAAATGATAAAGAAACATTATATGAAACATCTGAAAGATCTAGGTGTGTTTCAACAGCCACGCTGTTCTCATAATCACTATTACAGTATTTCAAATCAACAATCAAAATTTAACATGTCAGGTTTATGAGCTGAGTTTCCAAAAGTACATCAGTACTGTTAAAAGGACAGAAAGTGCTATTTTGAGAAAGTCTGTAAGATTTAAATGGATAGGAAGTGATAAACACAGATTATCCTAATAATAAAGGACTATAAAGAAAACTATTTTTTTCAAATCACGAAGATCTCTAAGTGACTTTTGTCAGGCAAGCAACCCTAGCCCACCTACATTAGGGCTGTACCCACATTAAGAAAGCCCACTCCTTGCATACAAACACTGAATGTGGCACAAAAAGGTACACAGAAGTGTGAAAAGGCATAAAACAATGTGAATATGGAAATTGAAGAAAAATTGTTACGTATAAGTCCATCTCATACATTTTCTCGGCCAAAATAAACAGCAAGACTATGATATTAAGGAGCAAAAAATGTGAGCAGAGAGGCTTTGGAAGGGCAAGCAGCATGAATTAAAGGAGCAAAAAACACTCTGCAGATGCAGCAAAGACTTCATGTGTAACACGGTTTTCAGCACAACAGAAATACAGGGATCCCTGTACTTATTGTCATATTTCCTCGTGCAGTGGCCAGCTTGAAACACTGCTACAAAAGTCCAGAGGAGAGACAGCAAACACCTGCCTCCTGTCTTAAAAAAACCTAAAACAAAACACAAGTAAAAAATAATCTGATTTCTTACAAGAATGGAGCAAGCACACAACACAGTAAAGGTAAAAGCTGCAAAATATATGACCTCAGTCAAACTACAATTAGCAAGTATCAACTGTTGATGAGAGCAAAAATTTAAATACTGATGGCAACATAAGAGATTACTCTTGTGCAATCTGACGACTAAAATCTATTTAATCATCCAACACACCACACTTACATTTAACAACATGGAGAAAATACTGCACAGCATGTTGGTACAAGCGGAAGGCTTCCTCATAGTTTCCTGCTTTATCTTCTTGTGCTGCCTTGCTAGCAAGGTCTATTGCTTTCTGTAACACAAACAAATAATTAGTTGCTGTGCAAGAGCCTTTTCCACGATCAGAGACCATTTAAGCTGTTTCTGTTCTTTGATGGCCAGTTTTCCTGCTCTTCAACATTTACCCCCTCAAAGTTGGGAGGCAATTGATTGTCTTAGGTGGTGTTTTGTACAAGACACAGTTTTTCCATCCTTTTAGGAACAGCAGGATTTACAAACTGCTGAAATTTACTAGCATACAAAAAAGTGCAAGTGGGAAGAACAAGTTTCTGTGCTCTAAGCTGGAGCTGCTACTATTTTGTCTATGCAGTCTGTCTTACCAATCTCTCGCACTTATTATGGAAAGATTTGGAAATCCATTATAAGGCTTGGGGTTTTTTTATCATAGACCTAGACACTTTGAACTATGATATAGATATGCTGTTTAGGGAGTGGTTTAGGGGTGCACTTGACAGTGCTGGGTTAATGGTAGGACTCAGTCTTTTCCAACCGAAACAATTCTATGATTCTGTGACTGATGACATCAGTAAATGCTATAAACAGCAAAGTCAATACAGGAAGTACTTGATTACAATCACTGAAAGTAGCACCATTGTTCTTAAAACATTATGATTGGAGACACCTTCAAAGACCACCTGCTTGGCTTCTCCAGGAGGATTTAAATTATGGATATCCTTGTGAGAAATTCTAATTATCACTTTGGTGGGAAAGGAGAAAAAAAATCCCCAAAACAGAGAGAAAACATACCTAAATCTCGAGCATCAGAGTTCTGTGAGAAGCTATGAATGGAGTTGCTCTTTATTTGTTCAGCTAGTTTCAAATAAACCTGAATGAGCTCTAAGCCACTGTATTGCATACACTGCCCTGTGGATTTATTGTATCACAACTATTCCGTTGGCCTTAAGTGCTTATTACTTTTCATTACACTTTCCTCCTTGCCCATACCACTTCAAGACAATTAAAACTGTCATTTTGACCACTGGTTCATGTAAGTTGAAAATAAACAGTCAGCCAGAGTTAACCAACACCAACAAAATATTCTATAATTTATTTTTTCCCATGTGGCTCCCTTTCCTAAGCTTTGCTAGTATGCTCAGGATGGTTATGTAATGTCAGGGAGCAAGGTTGAGAGTTTGAATTGCAGCAAGGAGTTTCCATTAGACATTCCAGTACAGATACTCTTGCCACTATCTACACTCTGCTGTGTTTCAGGCAGAACAAAGCTAGCAAATAATAGCCATGAAAGAAACAGCAGAATACTGCATTCTTTGCTAAGTGTTGCTATCTTGGAAGCAAAGATCATCCCAACAGATCTACCTGAAATCAAAGGAAAAACAATGAACCAATTAAACAGACTCTGTTGTGCTGGAGCACTATAAACACCTGTTTCTTTGGAACAGAACCGAAGTCTTTCCTATTTGGAGAGGCCAGGAGCTGACAAGCAGTTTCCCAGGTATGAATGGACAGCTGCCTTCTTGGTGCCTATTTTATGCTGACCCCCTTATACACCTCTGTGCACAACTCACATCTAGCAACAAAGCAAAAATTAACCCCCCGAAACGTCATTTTCATATTAAAGTTCTGAAGTCCTGTCAGAGACTTTAATTATCATGGGGCAGCCCAATAATTCCTAGATCCAGTACAACAAAGATAGTGATACGTGTGACATTGATTCCAAGGAATAAATGGCAAAGTTCATCTGCTAAACTAGAACTGTGAGAGAACATGCCATGTCACAGACCTGCTACTCTAAAATAGACAAAAGTCTGCATCAAATATTGCCTAGTTTTGCTACTCTCTTTTTGAAACAGCCAAAGACCTGGCTATAAGATTCTCAGCTCTAATACTTTATTATATCAGCTGCATCTTAGCGTGTTATTGTGAAGAACACCACTGCTATCAAACAAAAAATCATTATTACGAAGTTGTATGAACTAGGGCATAGATGACCAGCTCTAACTACCCCTGAGGCACAAACTATGTTTTATGAGGCCATGGGTTTATAGTTTGATGAACATCACCCAAGGAAAGAATGTCAGCTTAAAGAAGTGTCATTCTTCTACTGCTTAGTATATAGACCCTATAGCATCTCTCTAGCTTTGCCAATGCAAACATCACACTACCAGCATACAAAAACGACACGGTTCAAATAGCCGAAGAGAAAAAAGGACTCTTTGGAACGCACTTATTTCACTTCGAGGTCTGTTTTGCCGGCCTGCCGCAGAACCGATTACACCCCCCAGCCGCGGGTTAACACAAGCGGAACAGCAGAGCAGGCAAGGGCTTCCTACAGCCATCAGCAGCCTTACGGCAACACAAGCCACACCACGCGTCCAGACCACAAGAGGCAACAGCGCTTCCCGGGCGGGCACTAGGCCCTGCTGCCCGCGTCCCGCAGGGCTGGTGCCCCCAGGGACTCCCTCCCCTTCCCGGGACCCCCTCCCCAGGGTCTCACGGCCCGGGGCGATGAGGGCTGACCCCGCGGGCTCTGCCACCCCGAGCCCCCCACGCCCCCTTGGCTGCGGTGCCCGTGGCCCTCCCGGCAGTGCTCTCGGCCCGCAGAGCACGGGGCGTTCGCGCTCCCTGCGCCTGCAGCCCCGGCCCGGGACACCCCCGGCCCCGCTCCTTCCCGGCACCGCCCCCCGCCCGCCGCCGCTGCCGGGTCCGCCCCGCGCCGGGCAGGGCCGGCGTCGCTCGCTCTACCTGCAGGTTGCCGCTGTTGGCCGCCATGGCGCGGCGGAGAGGGCAGGGAGAGGAGGGAGCGGCAGGAGACTGGCGCGGGGAGCGGGCCCGGCTGCCGGTGGCGCAGCGCCCCTGCCCCGCCGCCCGCGGAACCCAAACCGCGGCTCCGCCGCCGCTTCCGCACCGAGCGCCGCTTCCGCCTCCGCTTCCGGGCACGCCCCGAGCGCCCGGCCCGCCCCCGGCCGCGGGAGTTCCCGGGGCCCAGATGCCCGGCTGGGTGTGTAGGCCTGGAAGGGCGCTCTAGGGATCATCCAGTCCAGCCGCCCTGCCAAGGCAGAGTCACCTGGAACAGGTGACACAGGAACGCACCTAGGTGAGGTTTGGAATGTCTCCACAGGAGAGTCCGCCACCTCCCTGGGCAGTCTGTCCCGGTGCTCTGCCGCCCTCAGTGTAAAGAAGTTCTTCCTCATGTAGAGGTGGGACTACTTGTGTTTCAGTTTATGGCCACTGCTCCCCGTCCTGTCGCTGGGCACCACCAAAAAGAGTCTGGCACCATCCTTTTGGCACTTGCCTCGGAGATACTTATATGCATTAAATCAGATCCCCTCTCAGTCCTGTTTTCTCCAGATTAAGCAGGCCCAATGCTGTTTAATAAATCATGACAGAGGCGTGAGCAAGTGTCAGTCTCCCGTGGGTTAGTAATGACGATCAGGTGACGTGCGATGCTTACCGAGTGGGGAGGAGGGAAGTGACTCAGCACACAGCCAATTACAAACCAGTTCTGGAAAGCCAACTTGCTGTATGGATGTAGGCATGTCTGCTACATAAGTGCCTTATCTTCCCCTCTGGTACATTGATTCCTTTAGAGAAAAAAAAAAAAAAAATCTGTCAAACTTAACTGTAATAAACTCCATTCTTCCAAGTACTTCCAAGTTACCACAGTACAGCTTTGACTTAATAATTCCAGTGTAACTTTTTTGATTTTATTTTGTAATAGAAGTCCGCTGAACAGTTTTGATGCAGTCAGTGGGCTGTGTACTCTGGGCACAAGGGAAAAAGACACATCCACAGTTCCCTCTGTACCAGGAAAGGTCGTGGTGAATCTCTTCAAGTCATCTGGTTAGCAATTTATTTTGGTAAGTGTCCTCACGAGTTGAGGATGCTTTGGTTGATTTTTAGACATGGTCAATAACAGCTGTTTTGCATGGATCGACTGCAAATGTGTAAAGACATGATGTAGGAAAGATTAAGTCAGGTAATCAGGCTTTAGGAAATGAGATGGTAAAGAGAGTTTGCCACTAAAGACAACTGAAATTGGCCAACATGAAAGGAGAGATGGTGATTTCTAAAGGAACCTTATAGCTATGTGGTCATCAGGATCCAAGCATAGCATCAATGGTAGGAGGGGCTCAAGAAAACTGGTTAAACATTGTAAATCCATTTCTTATTCCATCTTCAAAGGATGAGGCAGAACCATCCCTTTCACTCTTTCATGGTTGATTATGCCATCATGAAACCTTTGGGCTACTTTTAACCTCCTTTTTATTTAAAACAAACTTCTTCCTTGGGGTGTCATTTCCTTTTTGGCTTTACCTTCTCATTCTGATTAGTGTAACAGAGTATTCTCAGATACATTCCTGATGCCAGTAATTCTGTGTCATCTGTACCTATGATTTTTAATTGTTTAATGTTATATTTAGGTTTTAGACAGAGGTCTAAAATAATAAGTACCTCACAAGAGTGTAAGTATGCCTCTCCAGTCATACTGAACTGGCTTCTGAAACTCGAGGACAAACGACTGGTTTCTACAAATGTGATTAAAGAAAGTAAATCAGAAAAGGCACCTCTATCATTTACAGATAACAGGCTAAATCTTGCACTCCTTACTTAAGTCTTACTCGTATAATATTCCTGCTATGATTTGACTTTGCAGCTAGTTTTGCCTGAGGAAAGACTAGATGAATGCTGAGTAATGACATCAGGATTATTTCTTGAGAAGCTAATGAAGTGTTGTGTTAAGGGCATTACTTCAATTTGAGGGACAAGTACAGTCACATTATCTAATACTTCCCAGTGCTGAAGTTTCTGTGTTACCATATTCTAAGAATGATTGTGTACAACCAAGTGTAATGAAAATAAAATATATTAAAGATGTTAATATGGGTACCTACTGGCCTCAACTAAGTCCATCCCATAACTGCCTGGGGCATTATTACTCACATTGCTGTGGCATTACGTGGCACAGGCACTGATGATCTGTGTTTCCTAAGGCTGAGTAAGCTGTTGTGGAAAATGTTTCCTGCTGCCATGCCTTGGTTTGGAGGGAAGAGGCCCATACTACATGTTGCCTGGACACCTTGGGCCCAGAGTTGATGGGTACATTAATAAAACAAGTCCTGCCTACAGCATAACCAGATGTGTCATATCTATGATTCCCCTCTGCCATGGCAGCTGAGGGGTAGCTAGGGATGATAGCTAGGGATGACTAATGTTACCATCAGAGTGAGATTGGCATCAGCTAAATGACATGAGAGCCTTGGAGGTAGTCACTGCCTTAGAAACCTTAACAGTGCGGACAGAGAAGGCAGAGAAGACAAGAAAGTGTGGCTTCTGTTTTCCTGTATTTCTCTAGCTGATGAAATTATGTTAAAGCTGGTCAGATCAGTCTTACCTAGGTAACAAAGGCTGCCAGTAGCAACACTAGCAAGTAGAATTCAGGTTGTCCAAATTCCATTGTGGCACCTCAGTCCCGTTGATTGAATCCAATGAGCTCATGCACTTGGGACAGGACCTGCAATGGACTCGTGGTGCAGCTGTGTCCCTTCTCTGCACTGGGAAACGTGCTGGGCCGAGAAGCAGGAGCACTTCAAGCCACCAGCTGTCTTTGGGAACTTTTCTGCCTGTTACGTAGTGCCTGTGGGAGTACTGCTGCTGTGGTATTCCCAGGTGGATGGCTGCCATACATAACCACTTTCAATAGCACTGGAGCTGCAGCAGCCTTATGGAGGAGAGCTGTGTACTAGGAGCTCTTATTCCTAAAGCACTTGGTGCTCTGGGTGCAGAGTATTGTGTAGCTGTGGAGCCTAGGAGGGAAAGAATTAAAGCTGCATTCAGGACCAGAAAGACTGACCACAAAATAAAGTTGTGTTTCATTTATGGCATTAGAAACAAGAATGAGCTTTGGGGCAAGACTTGAAGCACTGGGTTTTGAGGAGTTCATGGTCATCAAACTCTACCCCATCTCTGAGGGTCTCAGGTGTATGGTGACAAATATTTCTTGCCACAGTACAGTAATGGGTCTGGTTGTGCCTACCTGGAAAACTTAAATTTGTCACTTTTGAGCATAACCTTTCATATTTCTTAGTTATGTTAATTTTCACTCTACTTTTGGTTTAGTTTTTAAACTTGGAAATTCAAAATATGTAAATGCTTGGAGGCACAGTGATTACAAATCAGGTGTGCATATATACAGAATGTGTTGTCTTCTGGACTAAGTTTATTCCAGGCAATGGAATGACTTAGGATATATATTCCTGTAGTTCATAGTGAGATTAATCCAGCACAACATGAAAATAGCCTAAGAAAATGATTGGTATAACTCAGGGCAGATTTTGAAGCTGTTAATTTGATCTTTTGACAGAGCATAGAAATATAGCTTATTTTCTTAAGTTGTGAAATATGCAGTCCACTGCTACTACTATGTTTTTGAATGACATTTAGCATAGTGAATTTCAGGACTTTTTTTCCTACTGTTACATGAGTACCAGCAGAAATTGAATAAAAATGAAATCTGAACCAATTTTTTTTTAACTTGCATATGTTATCTTCAAGTGCAATATTTGCCCTCTACAAGCATAAGTCTGCAGATTTCTGAGGCTTTTCTCATCCTTAACTGAGCAGACGGGGACACTCATGGGCATTCTGTATAGACACCAAGAACAAACATTTCACCTAGGTCTTTTCTGCATAGCATTTCATTTTTTAGGTCTTGATAACTCGTTGAGATTGAATGGAATAAAATCTCTTCGATGATGGCTTTTTGTACAGTTGAGCAGATGGGGCCTCAGGGCTGTATTGGTTGACTCATTTTCATTTAAAATACACAATTTTGCCAGCTGGAAACTGCCAGCCCTTTTACACATATATGAGTTCAGGGATTTTGTGCTATGCATTGTTGAGTTTGGTGCAGCAGCATTTCTTTTTGAAACGTTTTCATAGTCACAGGACTTAACAGCCTTATACAGCCCTATTCACCTCAGAGATTTTATTGTTAAAAGTTGAAAAAGTGCTCCCCAGCCAATGTTTCTTTGAGTTTAGATATGTTCAAGTTTGGACTGTGCACTTTAGATTGCTTCATACTGCCTTCATTTAAAATTTTGATGACCTGTAGAATCATTGGAACAACTCCTAAGGATATTGTAGATGCTCTCATCACCTGGGGGTCTGTTTTAATCACTGCCAGATTTTTCAAAAATATATGCTGTAACCCAAAGAGAAATCATGAGTCTCATAAAATTGGTAGATCAGGTTCTACAGCCTGTGTTATGAAAGAGTTCAAGCCAGCTGGTTGTCACAGCATGTGTCTCACTGTCTTAAAAAAGACTCAAATCTGTGAGTTGACCCAGATTTTCTTTCTGTGAATCTCCTGTGCAATAGAAAGCCTGTAGTGTTTACTGTTGCCAGAGTACCAGAAATCTGAATTGTGTTAGGCAGTGAGAAGCATAAAAGTAGTTCTGCTCCAGTAGGTGCTTTTTAAAGTATTACCAGACTCCTCTAAACGGATGACAGGGGAATAACTTTTGCCATTCCAATATACAGCAGAATAACTGAACTTGGCTGTTGCAAAACAGAGATTCATCTGCACGAGTAAGTTTTAAAACTGATGGGCTGCCTCTGATGCTTCCAGACTTTATTTATTTTGAATTGCTAAATTCAAAGTGGCTTTTGCCTGTGTGACTGTAGAGAGCAGTGTTTCCAACATAACTGAATGGCTTGTGGTCTGAATGATTAAGGTGATAAAGGGAAAGAGAGCTGGTCTGGGACTAGACTAGCTGTGAGCTACTGCAGTGCAGTCTGCACTAGATTTCTGGGCTAGAATTTCTCTACTGGATCCCTGTTTATTAATCCCTAAGCCTTTTAATTAGGCTTGTATGGAAAGAAGCAAAAACTGGATAGAGAGGTTAGAGAGGTCATTTAATTTTCTCTTGATCCCTGCCACTCTTAGCAGAATAATTTTCATTTTGAGCAGGAAGCTCTTGGAACTAGGCTGTTCTTCTACCATAACCTGTCTACAGTGCTTTCACATGTACAATGCATTCTCCACACCTTTCAATACAATTGTCTCTAGGAAGTCTGTTGCCCTTTTTAGCCCAAACCCACTGAAGTCAGCCACATTTGCAGTGGACTTTGAATGTTGGCCTTAGATATACAAATAGGGAAGTATTTGCATTACCACAAGTAATAACTTCTTACCTTATTACATTTTTGTATTATTAAATTTAATGCCCTACTCCTGTTCTAGAAATGTTAATGTTATTGTGCTAGTAGGTTTATTAGCTTGTAATATATATGCAGTATCCTCTGAAGTTTTTCCATGGAGCTGAATGGGACCAACTAGATCTCAGAAGGACTGAGGAAACTAGTTTTCAGTGGACTACCTATTGCCTGGGTAAATCTAAGTGGGAAACTAAGAAGGAAGAATTCTATTATAAAGTCCTAGAACTTTCTTTTGTAAAATATATAACTAAGTCCCACAATTTACAGCATTTTTATACTTCTCCTATCATGGGCTAATAAAATATTCTTTTCTACATGTTTTGTGATGCAAGTCTTGCAGTCCCGGCTCAGTAGTCATAGGAGCTGAAACAACTGACTATGGGAATAGCTGCCTCACTTTCATGGGCACTAGGTTTGTGTTTTGTATCAGCTGGAGTTTTGGACCATTATTTGTAAATTTGAAAACCGGGAGTCAAGATAGGTTTGCAGGTATAACTTCTATAATTTACTGATCACACAGACAACGTGCAGGGTGTGTTTCTCCAAGTCGTGCCTAAGAATGCACACGGTGGTTTGGTTGCCTTTTTGCCTGGAGAAGCAAGAATTAACATGTTCACCTCTTGTTTTAGCTGCATGCAGGGATAAACAAAGACCTTCATCCCACCGTGAAAACACACTGGAAAAGTAAATTCAGCCTGTGAAGTCACGCCCATTTCTAGTGAAACAATCAGCAAATATAAATTCTAAGCTTTTATTTTCCTTTAATGTGCATAAATTCAGGCTGCGAACCTGCACTAAGCAAGCCTGGGAAAATATGTGCCTTCACCCAGATTAATCACACAGAGTTAACTACTTGGGTTACAGAAGAAAGTGACTCATCTACAGATGACAATGTATTAAAAAAAGGGGGGGAAAATTCCCTAAGTCTTGTTCCCCCTTCCTCTATACTGATAAGGAGGCACTTAAGGGAGTAATACAACAAAAACAGACCTGGAAGAGAAACTGTGTGTCAGAGTCCAGGTCTGCTATGGTGAGCAATGAAGGTCATGTAATCCGTTCCAGAATCTGCTGAATCTTCACTTAAAACTAGTTTGGTGTCTGAGGGAGGGAGCTGCTCAGTCCTTTTATTTCTTTTGAGAAAGATACTTCTGCTAATTAACCTTATGTCAAGGTAATCTCCTCCCTTTTTAGAGTTTCCACATCAACAAAAACAATCTTATCCACATACGAATTTTATTTTGCTACTTGAAGGCAGATAATTCTAAAATTGCTCCTATGCTCAGTTTGGAATTTATGGATGGATTATTATGCTGCCGATAATTCACTACTGAGGTCTTCCAAAAATCTATAAACAAGCACAAGAAAATGTGGATATGTAGGGAAAGCATTCCTAATAACAGCACTCCTGTGGTAAAGCGATTTTGACTAAACAGTACGAGAAGAATGACACTTCAAACATTTGAAAATATCACTGAATTGAAAAAAATACTTAGAAAACATGAAAAATGTGAGTGTGTTTGCATTTTTTCTGGGACAAGCATAGGGCAGGTGATTTTGAATCATAGTTTCAGCCTGGCAAAGGAGCTGATGCAGTAACAGTGGGCACCAGTGACAAAGGAAAAAGACTATTATCTTTGTCCCCATGAGATGGCACCCTGAACCAGCAGTGCATACAGGAATGGGTTCAAAGTAGGGTTTTTTTCATGTAAGGAATGGCTCACAGGTGTTTTGGTGAGAAGGTATTAATCCAAAGCATTGTCTCTCTGCTTTTGTTTCACAGAGGTTGATTGTACTGTTTCAGAGTAATGTGTCAGAGTTTTTAGTCTGGTTTACATATATTATTTTCCCCTTGTATTTCAAATTCCTAGTTATATTGTGGGGTTATTCCAAGTAGTCAGTCCAATCTGTGTCTTTATTAAGTTGATTTACATTGAGCATTATGCCTGGTGCTAAGTGTTGGGAGCAATACCTTTAGTGAAAGTAGTAAAATCTTCAACAACCTTATCTCAGCACATGGAATAATTCATTTCCTATCCACCAAATTAAAGGCTTTGTTCTCACTGAAATCTGTCAGCTGTTTGGTTGCCTATTTCAATTTTTTCCCCAATGAAACATACCTGAGTTCAGAAGAGCCTCACCAAAACCAACCAACCAACCAAACAAAACCCCAACAAAAACAAACCAAAAAACCCAACACAAAAACGAGGACATTAAAGTATGAGAAATTAATTTCCTGTCTGTTACTAGAAGTATCCACTGGTGAGTAATACTTCTATGTCAGCAGAGATGTCTGAAGAAAACTATTTTGCTACCATACGTGTTGGTTTGGTGTGTTGCCATGTTACACCATCCTTTACATGTATTGGTGAAGATGCCTTGGGAGGGAAAGAAAAAATGGGCTGTTTGTTGCTGTTGAGTTTATGTCTCTCTCAATAGAACCATAGAGTAATGCTTTGTTATTGTAAGTGTTATTTTAATTTCAAATTAACTTGTGGTCGATGTGATCTTTTACTAGCATTTCTTATGAAATAAAAAATACTTTGGTCATGGCTTATTCCTGTTATTAAATGGTAATATAGACCCATGCTATGTGAAAACTATGAAAAGCTCTGCTGTGTATACTTATTTACAGACACTGCAGTCTTTCTTACCCTTTGAATATTTCTAATTGTATTAAAGCTGTAGGCCACTAAATCAAAACAAAGATGTACAAATAACCTCCTACTGCTGGTTTCCTTGCAAGATCCAAAGATTATTGTGAAAGCTGTAACTCGATTAGAAGATCTTTTATGACTGAAGGCATAGAAAGAGTGCACCAGTTTTGTTCTATTCATTTTTCAGTCCCACTTGTAGATTATATCCTGTGTGGTCTTCTAAATATGCCAGCATTAATTGCAATCAGACATGCACTAAAAGTTAGTGATTAGGGGGAAGGAAAAATAGGGACTACAGTGAATGTTTTGAGCCTCTGAAATAACTGAAATAGTTTTTCATGCTGTATTGAGCAGCAAGAGTATTCTCTCCTGCCAAATGAGGCTGCTTTAAGAGTGGGGAGAAGGCAGCTGGTGTTTTTTCTTTTCCAGCAGCATGTAGGAACAGCTTTCCTAGGAGGGAGTGGCAGGGAGAGCCAGGGAGTGAGGACTGAGGGCAGACTGAGTAACAGGAGAGTCACCTGGTGGGTTGCAATGGAGTGTGTCTGGCGTGCCAGTTCAGAGATGCAGGCACAGAAATGTAACTGCTGGATCGTAGCATACTGCAACATTTTTGGATTTTTCTCTGAGATTTGGAAGAGTGAGGACATTTATTACTTTGCCAGTAGGCTCTTCAAGTTACAAGACTTGTAACTTGTTTGTGTTAAAGGCTTGACACTTTAAGATTCAAAGTGTTCCATGTCACATTCCCATTGTTTCTACCTTATTCTTTTACCTTATTCTTTTTACCTATTTCTTGATAGGTGTCCAATTCACAGGGGGCTTAAAATAGTTTTTATTTTTTCATAAGGAAAAATCCTGTTATTTGTTCTGTTGTTTTTTTTTTTTCAATTGTGGTGGTAGAAAAACAGGTAATAGGTGGGAGTTGAAAATACCTTGAGATTAAACTGAACAGAACTAATTTAGTGAAAGGTAAATGAAGGACATGGGAGTGCTGATGCAAGTAGTTGTTATTCAGTCAGACTGAGGAGGAGAGTTTGTGGACACAGGGACAACTGTGTCGCTTCTTGTCCTGTACAAACTTCAACTACCTGAGATTCAGCATCTTCTTACTTTTCAAGTCAGCATCTTCTGCGTCTACACATCTTCCTTGTCAAGCTGTAAGTAACTCCCAGTTATATACCAGAAATTCCCATAGATCTGAATAAGTAGCTAGCAGGAAGTCACAGTTATTTTAACACTGCCTCCAAGAGCAAGTGAGCCCAAACTGCCCATTCTTAGGGGAAGCAAAACTGCCCCATGAGGCACTCAGTTACCAGAGCCAGTGTACTTCTTCACTTGAAGCATAACAATTGCAGCAGAAATTACTAGTTTCATGGCACCATGATCAGAATTAATTAATTTCTCAGCACTAACTAGGTCAGACTGAAGGATTCTGTACTGCTATGTGATGCTAGATCTCAACCATTGCAGGGCAGTTACCCAGTGAAGTGTGAGTAATGTTTACATATTCTATCTTGGCGATGCAGAGCCCTTTCCCTTTTCCACTGTCCAGCACTTTGAGGCACATACTTATATCTGTATTTCCTGCCTGTCAGTAAGAAGGAAATGGATCTGGTGAGTTGTGCTGTCTCTATGCAGGCAGTCTGCCTGTTGTCCACTTCTCTGCAACTTATCCAGAAGCTCCTGAGCCACATCACAGTGACCATACTTGTTAGACCTGGATCTGAAAAAAGGTTTGCTTCTGCAGAGGTGTGGAGACCTTGAAAGGCACTCTCAATACAAGAGGCCTCTTTCTCCGTTATCTCCTTTTGATAACAAATCCTTTTCTATCAAGTCAGAACAATCCCTGTCTTGTTCCAAATTCGTGCCCTCTCCCCGTTCGTCAGCTTTCTGGTCACTCCCACCCTGTTTCCTTGTTGGCTCTCATGCCCTAATCCCATCCTTGTAACACTCCCATGCCCCCTGGTAATTGGTCTCTGTTGCTATTTCCCCTGTTCCAAAACCCGCATGTACTTAACCTGGACTCTCAGACCAATCCCCTTGCCTTTGCCTTTGCCTTGGAACTTCAAGACTGTGCACATGCGTGGCTGAAATAAACATCTCTGTAAAACCTCTGCAAAGGCCCTTCCTGCTTCTTTACCTGCTTCACCTCAACAACCATCCCAACCACAACCCAGAGGTGGCAACACTCAGCTTTAGATGTACCTGCAGACATCTGAGAAGAGTCTGGCAGCCAAAATTATTGTGTATTTTCATAAACACTTCTCTTACAGAAGGCTTAATTAGATACATAACAATGATGTCCCAGATGGCACAGTTTAGCCAGCTGGCCTGTGTCTTATTTTAATTGCCTAAACATATCCACACCCTGTCTTTGTTAGGAATTCAGTTATGGAAAAATATATGAATTTTAAATTTGCTGTCTGGCAGTGAGGGAAGGTGAACTCCATCTGCATCACAGCAAAAAAAAAAAAAAATCATTTGGGTAATAAGAGCTTAGGAGCCTTTTGGAAGGAAACAGGGGTAGGACCCAATCAGGATGCTGTGGTGTAGCCTGATTTATGCTCAAAGCAACACAGAAATACGTAGTTCCAGAAGGAGATACCATCTCCCCAGTTCCCAGTGTCACCAAGGAAGTACTATGCTGGTGAAAATGCATCCTTTGGTGTCCTACTCATTTGGGCAGCTGGGCACACCAGCACTCCAAACCGGAAAGCAAATTCAATCATCTTGCTTATGCTGTTTGTAGTCTAAAAATATGCAGGGCCACCTGGGGTAACTGAGGTGTGAACCAGAGCTGTGCCTGTGGTGTGGGGCCATTTCCTCACGGGGACTGAGGGGCAGCCATGGCCTCCCACTTGCTGGTGTTGTCTGTGCGGGCAGCTCGGCTGCGCAGCCAGGGAATTGTGTGGAGCAGGGGTAGGACACCTCTGTCTTGGTAAGGACTGCATATGTCTTTCAAATTATAGAAAACAGATCTGGTGGGCTGCACTGGCATCTCTCCCTGTCCCTTTCTTTTCCCACCGTGCCATGTTCACCAGTACTAACGTGGGCTGTATTTACATGAACCCGGTGGTGCCCATTCTGGAAGTGAAGGGCTGGGACTTTCTGTTCCCCCACCACCTCTGGGGACAGCTGGAAGGCTGCTCCCCTGCAGAGGACCTGGCTGCTTATGGGAGGGAGATTTTCTTTACACCAACAGGATGTTTTCCTTTGAGCATTAACTCCAGTTTGACCTTGGGCTTTTTAGGCAGCCAAACACACACGTATGCCTTGTAGGCAGCATTAAGATACTGTCTTTATACATATACAGATGCAAAGTGCCCAGCCACACACTTCTATGTGTTTTGGTTTTCTTCTGGGTCTCTTTTTCACGATTACAATTTTTCTGCAAATAGTAGTAATCCCAATTGGAGTTTCTTGGAGTGCTGGTTTTGCTGAGAAGGTCTTCTAAATGCTCATCAACTCCTGCATTCGCTCCTTCCTTCGTTCATTCTTGTCTGGTGCCTTTTGTACTGCGCTAGCTGAAGGCAACACACAGGGCTGCTCTTTCCTGCCAGAGCTTGTTGTTGTCTTCAGTGACTGGGCAGGCAAAGACAACTCTGGTGTGAATCATTTTGCTCCTCCAATGTAGAAGCTGCCACGAAGAATGATTAAGGGAGGGGAAAAAAAAAAAGCGAGAGTGAGAGGGAGTGTGTGTGTGCACAAATTGAGGTTGGGAAAGTGGGAGTGGTGTCAATGAGTAGACAAGTAACAGAGTCTTCTGCTCAGCAAGGTTTCAGCACGGGCAGCTGGTTCTTCGTGCTGTGCTCACTTCATTGATTCGTCTACCAGCATTATAGCCTTGCAAAGTAAGTACAGCTTTTTTCTTTCTCTGATACTTAAATTTATGCCGAGCTAATAGTTAACAAATCTCGGCTGTGAAACAATTGCACGGAGGGAGTGGGATAAGGAAATTTGTACAAAAAAATGTACGTGTCGAATTAAAGAAGCTTTTATTGCTTTCTCAAACAAAAGTGGTTTTGTTTAATTTCAAAACTGCTGCAATTGCGATACTAGATTTTCTTTCTTTTTCCAAAAGAATCTTTTCAGATTCACTGGAAGCAGTGAGTAAGATCTGGCAGGTGAGACAGCAACAGCATTAGGAATTATTAAAATATGGCGGTTTATTGCATATGGTGGCTATTCTCATATCAGAAAAAACAGGTTGTGTATAATGCCATGAAAATCCTCTATGTGCCAAAGTAGGATTTAGGTTGGTTTGTATGCCTCTGTTGGAGAGGAATATTCCTCTTGTTTTCTGCAGAGGCGTGTGTGCTCTGATCTGTTTGCTCCGAGTTATTAACAGAGTGACTAATCCACACTTGTTTAAAGTGAAGGACAGGAGCTTAGGCCTAGCAATTACAAATTAATTTTCAGTGTGACCATTTAGTTTGGAAGAGTTCATTGGCTATTGAAGTGCAACAAAGCATATTGAAGTGGCTTGTTTCTCTTTCTTTCCTGGAGTGACTTTCCCTGCTCTGTTGCTGACAGTGCTTTTTCCTCAACCATATGAGATGCTCTGGTCCCACATCAGTTTGATGTCTTGCATTCCTCAATGTCTGTTCAGATGAAATTGTGTCCTTGGTATTTTATCCAGGTAGTTTGCTAGGTGGAGAGTTGTCATTTTTGTAGAAGAAGTAAAGATTGACAGAAATCTTTTATTTCCTTTGTATCATGTATGCTGAGTAAAAGCTGAAGTGGGGTCATGTTAAACTCTTGATCTAGTTTCAATACTAATGCCTCACTTATGAAATTTGCATGTGGGTTGTTTTCTATAATTCCTCCTCTTGGAATTTTGTTTGGACTGGAGAGACTACAGCACTGGCACTCACAACTCCTGAGATATAAACCCAATATACCCCCCAGGACTGGATGGCCAGCATTGTCTATGCTTTATCTGCCACAAGTGTCTTCTTCTGGAAAGACTGCTTAACCAACACAAGAATAAAATAAATACTTGGTTCTGCTTTATTGGACTATCCCTACCATACAACTAACTTGACTTGTCAGACATTTGCACACAGATGTTGCTATTCTTGTGATTATATTTTTAAATATAAGTTTCATTTGTATTTTCCCTTAGTAAGTAGACAGTAAACAAAGCCTCCCTGTTTGTTTGGGTTTTTTTTGTTTTGTTTTGTGGTTTTTTTTTGTTTTTTTTGTTTTTTTTTTGGGGGGGGGGGGTTGTTGTAGTTGTTGAATCCAAGAGTGACTAAGCAAAAATGGTGTCTTGCACCAATAAACAAGTTTAAATCAGGTTTTTCTGAACTGGTTCCATAGCCTTTCAGCTTCCTTCTGTATGTGAAAATGTTTCTTTCACTCTGTGACAGTCACAGTTTTAAATAAAGTTGGGTGCGTTGCAAGCTCCAAGTTCTTAGAAGATGCCCCAGTGCTGCGGGCCTTTCTGGAAATGCTGACACTCTGCTTTCCTGGGAAAGGAGGGACCCAATAAGAATCCATGCAGCAGGCCTTTCTAAAATTTCATTTTCAGTTTTTTGACTCCTCCCTGTTTGAGGGTTCCCTGTGATTACTGACTCAGGAGCTACGTCTGATTTCTGAGACTGTTAATGGGCAGCTAATGGGCTTTCCTCTCAGTGGGAGCCTCAACCCTTCTCAATTGTCTGGAACTGGCTTTACTGGACTTGCAAGGCTTGGGCTGCTCAAGGCTTTAAGGAGATTTAAGATTTTTTAATATTTAATTTTTAATATTTTAAGATTTAATATTTTAATATTTAACATTTTAATATTTTAAAATATTTTAATACTGTAAATTCTTTTCAGTAATGTGAATGCTGTAAGTAATATAATATAATATGTCACTAATAAATGGAGAATAAAAAAACTGACTGACCAGTTGAAAAAGATGGTGGAATAGAGATTGTTCTTTGCTATCCAGCCAATAATTCAAGGTCAAGGGTGCAACTGAGCTTTTTTCCTCAGCGAAATGCCTTGGAATGATCCTTATTTCAACAGTAGCATTAAAATGAAGAAATTAGCATGGAGAGCTTTGCTGCTACCAGAAAAAGTTTCACTCTCCTCCAAAGAGGCTTTGAGAGTACCAGCAGTTACTGGATGAACAAAGGTACATAAAAGGTTCACTGTGAAATACCTCCTGTTTTTTCTCACTAAAAAGAAGCATTGGAACTTTATAAAAAATGATCCAACATGAATAGTATCAGAGTTACTCATGAGGTCAGAGGAGTTTTTAAGCCATAGTACAGCTTTTAACTGGCATAAGGAAGAAGAATTTAATTCAATTACGTAAAATTTCCTATTTTATTTTCTTACTCTGAATATCTTGCAACCCAAGGAAGTGAAACACAGATATTGCATCTACATCTCAAAGTCAACTTTAAGCCGAAAGGAGCAAGGGGTATTTTTAATTTGTTATGATTTCATATTGATTTTTAGCCTGTAAAGAAGATCCAGAGGCCTGAATAGAATAATATCATGCCAACTAATACTAAGTAATATACTCCATTAACAAATTATTTTCTTTTTGGGTGTACTGCATGACTCATGAGATTTTTTGTATTATTTGTCTTTTTAAGGGTGGTAGATGTTTACTGAATGACGCATTCTTGGCTCCCTGGGCAATTTTCCACCAGTAAGAAATACCTGTGTAGTTAGTACTTGTCCCAAATCTTCAGTTTTGAGGGGTGATGTGGGGTGGGGCAGAGAGAGAGAGGGAGAAATTGAGAAGCAGGCACAGTATAGGAGTGTATTGTGTGTTCGTGTGAGAATGGTTGAGTTAATGGCAAAGATAAGGTAGGTAGCCTATGCGGGGGAATTTATTTAAGACATGCTCAGGCACAAAAGAGCACATTTGTGATGAGCAATTGCAGGGAGGCATTTTAAGGAATGATTTTATGTTTGCTTCTTTGCCCCATTGTTCCAAGTTACCCTCTCATCAGCACTCTCAGTCCTTCAGACTTGTTCTGTCTTTTGCCACTGTCCTGCCTAAAGCTTTCCTCCCTTAAGGTGTGTACTGAGCCCATGGTTGCTGGCAAGCTCGACTTTTCTGCTAATTAGCAGCTTTCATGCCTGAGAAATTGTGTCTATGTAAATGAGGTGGATGGTTGCAGTGCCAGGCTGGCACTTGGTGCTCTCTTTACACCCATAAGATCTCTGAGACGTTCCCTGAACCTCGTTGTGACATCAGCTCGATGCCTGCTGATGCTGTAAAATGGAATCTCTCATGGAAAATTTCTCTTTACCAAGCAGCTGCCAGAGACTGCCAGAATACTGGAAGGGAGGCAAGTCCAGTCAGACCCGTTCTGAATTCTGAGTCTGACAAAACCTCTGGATGTTGCAAAGCATACTCCTCTGTATTTTCTTGTGGGGATAACTTTCTCCAGTGAAATATGTTCAATGTTTGCCATCTTCAAGACAAATTCTTTTTCTTGGTTTTGTTTTTTTCTTCCCCCAGTGGGAGGGGATTTGTTGGCAAACAGTTTGTTGCTAATACCAACAGTCAGAACATTTTGCAAGAGTGCAGGGAGGTCAGGTGTGCTTTTCAAATGCTGACTTAAAAATCCTTGGTTTATCTTTTTTTTTCAACTTGATTAAATGCGGTGGATTTCACTAACCTTTTATACTGAATCTTTTAGCCCAAAACAAACTAGTTGTCAAGTAAAACAATAGCCTTACCTAATAGATTCAAGGACATGTACAAGTTAATTAAAATAAAAATAAAGACATTTATTTTGTAAAACGCCTTCTGTAGTCAAACAGGTCTTACGAGTAAAGCAAAGTATTTTCTCTACAAAATGTTGCAGGCAAATTATGTGCCCGTTCTGTTATTCCCACAAAAAATAGTTAAAAAATTTATAACTATCACAAATTATTTGGAAGTCATTACTACTGTCAAGTTCCACAGCTGCTCTAGAGTGTCTCTGTACAATGGTGTCAGATGTTCAGCTACATTTGGGCAGCATAGCACATGCAAAAATTCCCATTTCCTTTCTGTCTCTGTCAATAGCTTTGATGGAGCTGTTTAGCACCAGTTTTAACAGTTTCCTTTTTCTTTAGGGATACATGGTATTGAGGGCATAGTAAACATCAAATTCGCTTTTCCAAAGTGGTCATCTTCTGTGTGATTGCTGGTCTAAGGCCAGACTTGTGCCATTGACGGAAATGCTGGAGTTCACTCTTCTTGGCTTGAATCTACACAAATGTGCTTATACTAAAGTGCAACTTTGGGTACGTGAAAGCAGACTGGAAGATGGGAATAGTCTCTGGCTTTCCCAGAGCATGGACAGCAACAACTCTGCCTTGCCTTTCCTGACTGCACAAGTCATGTAACAGCCCTGTGGCAGCTGCAGTTACTAAGAGTGGCTAGGAAAACCTTTGAATTAAAGCAGTGTCAGTAATGGGTGGGCACACAGAGGTATTTTTTAGAATGCCTCCATTAAGTTTCTAAAATAATCTCAACATACAGGACCAGACAGCTTTCTGGAGACTTCTAGCAAGGCCAGGGATAATGGGGAATCAACCCTGAGAGGGCGGACGTGTACCAAAGCTAAAGGTCTAATGGACAATTAGCCATGAAGCAAGAGATAGAGAAGTTCTGAGACCATTAAAGACCTGTCTGGGAGCAAGGAGAGCCTAGAGCATAGGTTAATTACCTTCTGAGTTGGCACATTTTAAGAGTATCAATTAAAAACAGATGAAATTCATATGTGATCCAATTTGACTCAGTGTGTTCAGGTCACCCTGACCCACGGAGATTTCCTCAAGTGCTTCTGATAATACTGGCTCTACATAACACATAGCATTGCCTGCTGTCACTTGAAGATGATGGCTATTATTGAACATATCTCCTCTCCTCTCCTCTCCTCTCCTCTCCTCTCCTCTCCTCTCCTCTCCTCTCCTCTCCTCTCCTCTCCTCTCCTCTCCTCTCCTCTCCTCTCCTCTCCTCTCCTCTCCTCTCCTCTCCTCTCCTCTCCTCTCCTCTCCTCTCCTCTCCTCTCCTCTCCTCTCCTCTCCTCTCCTCTCCTCTCCTCATCCTGAAAGTTCAGGATATCCAGTCCAGATACTGGTGCCAGCCTCTTTCAGTGCTCTGACCCAGCCTCACCATATCAGGAACTAGAATTAAAATCTGAGTCATCTCTCTATTCCCTTTTCCATTTCAGGATGACAATGGACGCTCTGCAACTAGCGAACACTGCCTTTGCAGTTGATATGTTCAAAAAGCTATGTGAGAAGGACAAAACAGCCAACATTATTTTTTCCCCACTGTGTACCTCAACATCTCTGGCTCTGGCATATAAAGCTACGAAAGGTGATACTGCAGACCAGATGAAACAGGTAAGCTGTCAGCAACCTGTTCTGTGGCTGCAAAATTATATGGCTGTTGCAGGTGTCTTTCTTATTACCTCTTGTTAACATTCTCCTGGATGTCTGATTCCCTTATAAGACAGACTTCAAACCATCCATCCAATTTTCTTGAATGGTTCCACACTCCCTGCCCCTGCAGAACAAAAGGGTGAAACTCTGTCTTAAAGAAAAGTCTTTTCAGGCATGTATAAGGTGCAAGTGGACATAGAAGAGTCCTTACAGATGCCTTAAAGCCTTGTCTCCTTTCAGTGTAGTGTTTGTGGCTACGAGTCACTGTCCAGATCCCTGCATTTTCTAGATAACTGTTTTTTCATTATTCGAGAATGCTTAAGCTTTATAGAATTGAAAATGATTTTGCCATTGCTGTTAGCAGCAAGTATGCGTAGCAGCCCTGTCACTGACTTTTCCCCCTTTCTCCCACAATGCTGTGAAGAGGAGGTGGATGCAGTAGAAGGGGCACAATTTTGTCCATGTTTCTCCTTACAAGCAGCTCATGATGTTCAAGGGGTTTCCAGCATCATGATCCAGCATGGCAGTCATGATTCAATCAGTTTATGAAGCTCACCCTGTGGTGCAGGGAGTCATCCCTCCTGCCTTGTCTGCTGCCTCTGTGTAAGCAGAGGTTGAGCTGGATCCTTTTTATCCCAGTGAAGGTCCCCACGGTTTCTGCAGTTTCCTAAAGGTGCATGAAATGCAAATAAAATATGTATTTGTATGCCGATTATCACCTGGCTCTGAAAGACTCTCTACATATTTAAATGTATTTTCCCTCCTTTGGAAATTCTTCCATGCAGTTTCTCATTCACAGAAAGTACCCCTGAGCACAGCCTTTTCTGCCCCAACTTATGCCACAGATTACAGGGAGTCTTGTGCTGTTCACAGAGCTGCACAGCAATAGGTCCATGAAAATCATAGAATCATAGAATGGTTTCTGTGGGAAAGGACCTTAAATCCCCTTGCCACAGGCAGGGACATCTTCCACTAGACCAGGTTGCTCCCTAAACTGGCTTTGAAGACTTTCAGGGATGGATCTTGTAAACACTGCACATTTTTCCAAACAGTATTTTAAAAAAAAATTAAATTTAAATGGTACCCTGAAGCTCCCTCACCATTTCAAAATTCAGGTGTTGTCTTTCTGAAGGGAAAGTTAAAAATGTTACCCTGCTTTTATTTCGTTTTCACTTGTGTCTGCAATTTGCTTTGAACCATTCCATAATAACAAGTTAACCTGCACATCCACAAGTGGAGCTCTGTTACACAAGCTCACTTGTGTTTCATATTTCTCTAGTGGTATTTAAGAAGTGCTGACTACAGATGCTAAGGAGAGCCTGATATGCTTTTAAGTGTAATATTTCCTATTTTCCATGTCTATTCTAGCTTCTGCCTGCCTCTGAGTTTGTGCTTGGCTTTTAAATACTAGATACAAAAGGAGCCAGATTGGCACCTGTACTCTGGAACATCAGTAAACAAACTTTTGCCAAAAGTTCTCCCAGGTGGAGAAGCTTCAGTAGCTTTCTCCTCTCCTAGTTCTCAGGCACAGAAGCTTTCTGCTCTCAACATGCAAAGAAATAAAACTGTCAGAGGAAAAGGAAAAAAGTTGAGATAGTTGTTTCTAAGGAAATGGGCTTGGAGTTTGGCTATGACAGCTGTGCTGTTGCTGTATCGGGAGTTTATTGCCTTCTGTTCCCACTTAGCAAGGATAGTGGAGGATGTGGAAGGGTGACCAAGGCAGAGCAGCAATTTTGTCTGTGAAAGACATCGTGTGTTCTGGGAGAAAGAGCAGTAGTGATGTACAAAAGGAAAAGAAGGTCGCAATGAGCTGTGGCTCATAAGGGAATTTGAGGCAGGTGAGGAGGGTTGGACAGGCTTCCTTTAATGAAACAGCCACCATCAAAGATCCTGTAGTAAGTAGGCATTAAAAGTTTAATTCATATTTATAAGGTTGTTTTCAGACAAAGGCATCATTACCCCAGTATTTCCTAGAACTGGACTTGTCATTCCCAGGAGCTGGGAGGTGGCCATGTGTGGGTCAGCAGCCCTACCCACAGTTATATTCTGTCTACAAAACCTTACACAGTTATCTTTATCTGATCAGTTTCTTGCTGAAATGTCATGTATTAGTCACAGCAATCAGAAAACTTGATGATCTGTCAAGCATTTTTAAAGGTGTAGCCCAGTTCTAGAAAGGAGATTATCTGGGACCCTCACACATCTGTTTGGGTGGGAATGTAAGTTTGGCAAAAAACATTATGATTCTTATACTATGGAGTTTTAGTTGGCTGAGTCACATCACCAATATGAACAAGTCTATTGGTTTCTTTGGATAGCTTATAGGAAAGAAATGCACTTGGTGAAAGTTCTGGTAGGATCAGGCTTTTAGATTTATGTCAGCATGTCAAATACATGAATGATTTTTGAGTAACAACGGTGAGAGACACTGACATTAGCTTAAATACAAAAAGCAGCAGCTTTGGTCAGAAACTAACATTATTTTTTGCTTAGCTGTTAGGAATGTTTAGACAATAATAATAAAAAAAGATGCTTAGTGTTTTATCATGTTCATTTAACAGGTTCTCCATTTACAAGATGTCAAAGATGTTTCTTTCGGGTTTCAAACAATAACTTCAGATGTTTCCAAACTCAGCTCTTTCTTTGCACTGAAAATGGTCAAACGGCTCTTTGTAGACAAGTCTCTCAATCCTACCACAGTAAGTACTGCAGGAAAACCCCGGTGTTATGAAGTGCTTGGCCATCATATTGATGGACTAAGGTGTCATACTGCAATGTTATTTAAAATTAATTCTTGTACTTTTGCCTGTTGGTTGACTGGACACGAATGATAAAACAGCATAATATTTCTGCTGCCATAAAGGTTTGTAGGAGGATGGATGAGTCTGCTGCTTGACCCCAAGCTGTGCAACTCTTACAACACTTTTAATTCTTTCATTAATATGCTTTAGGTCAGTAGCAAGTTTGGTTTTGAATGCAACATAACTTCTATGCCACATCAAAGCCTTTGCATTGCAAGTATGAGTGAAAATGAGTATAAAAAAATTGGTGGTGCAAGTGTATGTCCAGTTCACACACCCAAGTAATTATTGCATAAGCTTCAGTTTTCTTAATCTGCCTGAGAAAGCAGAAGCCTGACTATTGAAGCAACACAAGTGAAGAAGGTGATGTTTGGCCTTTTAACGTATGAACTTTGCAAAAAACTGTGAAGAATGCTGTGTCTATTGGGTTTTTTCACCCAAAGTTGTCTTTGAGTAGAGTCCCAAGGAAGGATAACGTCAGCCTAAAAGAGGTGTTTCAGAAAACTCAACATGCTGTGATCAGATCATCTGCTGTTCAGCCTCTGCTACAGCAAAGGCCAGCAGCCAGAGCAAGAAGTGTCGTCCCTGTGAAGAGAGACACCTTGTGAGCAGACTGTGGCCTCTATCTCAATCTTGCTCAGGCCTGGACTGAAGGTTGTTTTATCCTGTAAACTTTGGCAACAATGTCACTCCTGCAATATCAAAGTTACTGAACTGCTTCACTGGTCTGAAGATGACCTTGGGAGTGATGTGCTGGATGCAGGTGCATCCTTGTTGTCTCCTGCAGTTATTGAATAGCTTTCCTCAAATAATAATTAACTCCTCAACTACCCAATGGCACTTAACCCAGCATGACTTTGGTTACTTGTGTCTTTCAGGACTTTGTCAACTCCACAAAGAGACCTTTTCCATCAGAACTGGAATTAGTGGAGTTCAAAGAAAAAACTGAGGAAACCCGAGAAAAGATCAACAAGTCCCTTTCAGAGCTGACTGATGGTGGGTACAGTTTAACCTTGGGGATGCTGTTTGCCTCTGGAGAAAGATCTTTATCCTTGTGACACCTCTGTAGAAGTAAATACATTGTGAAAGAAGACTAGGCCTGCTATTTGGATTCATGAGGATTAGCAGCACTGACTTCACTGCTGCAGCACTTCTGAAGGTGGAAATGTGAGACTGACCTTGCATTAGCCTTGGGGAAAGCTGCTCACATTTGACTGCAGCAGGATGGTTTGGGAGAATGACAGGTCCTGGCTGTGGAGCATCACAACATGTAAAACCAAAACATCTCTAGCCCTCTAATTCCTTTAAAAGCTTCATTTACAATTAAGTACTTGTTGGACTCTGAGATTCAGGTTGTTATTTAATATCTCAGCTGCTTTTGCCAGCAAGGGTGCCACAAAGCAGATGTAGGTCTCTCATTTGCCACCTTGTGGAAGCCCAGGCAGAGCTGGCCCTGGCTTGGTTGCCACCTGTTGCCCTCGTGTGGTGCAAATATGGAAACACCATGCACGAGTCTGGTCCTTCCCAGGCTGGCACAGGCGCCCATGGAGAAGCACCTCGCCCTGCCTGTGCAGCTCCAGGACAGGACTTGCCTTCCCAGTGCTCTGAACTCAGGGTCATTCATGGCAGTGCTTGAGCAGGGCTAAAACAGAGATAGTGAGTCATGACATTTACATCCTCTTTTGAAGTCTGTAACAGTATTTGGATAGTAACTGTAATCAGAGCAGAATTTTTTGCTATCCTGGTTATTTTATTCTTGTGTATCAGTCCACAAAAAAATAGCTGCTAACTTGAAATTTCGAGTCTTGCTCTCCAAATCACAAAGTGTTTTTTCACTTAAACCTATTGAATTTCAATGAAAACTCAGCACCTTCTCAAAGGTATTGAACAAAAGCAGGAGATGTAGTTTTGATTACATGTGATCTAAACCAACAAAACATGTCATTTGGAAGATCTGCCTTGATCCCAAACCCCACATCAAAAATTAAGCTGCAATTTTAAGTAAGTTCTCCTTTTTGAAATTTTCCATTAGAAAGAAAATCTTTTATCTATGAGGTGCAGGACACAAACGTGTTTAGTTCAGTGAAATGTTACCATATTCACTTAAAGCAATTGATATACTGCTAATGTACTGTTGCATTAACAACCATCTTAAACCTGTTCACAGGAAAAATGGAGAATGTTTTGAATGAAGACAGTGTAAGTGACCAGACTCAGATCCTTCTAGTTAATGCAGCTTATTTTGTCACAAACTGGATGAAGAAGTTCCCAGAGGCAGAGATCAAAGAATGTCCTTTTAAAGTCAATAAGGTATGTTCTGGGAGAAAAAAAAAAAAGGTACTGTTTCCACTCATAAAAATGCAAACTTTGAGCTAAGGAAATCCCAACAAGAGAAAAACAGAAATATTTATTACCATGGCATTCTTAGACCCTATCTAATCTTAGACAGTGTTGCAAGGGTCCCAGACTGTCCTGGGAGAATGTTTAGAAAACATGAGCTGAGTAGAAGTGGTCAGAAGCAGCTGTTTTCTGCAAGGAGATGCAAATTCTTATGGGTAGCTTTTTCCAAGAGATTGGAAGGTTGCAGGTACCAGAGGCTGCATCCAAAAACCAGCAGAGGTGAAGCAGATTGCATTTCTTGAGCTGGTGAAATGTGTACAGTTGTGTCATCTCTCTGAGTACATCCCTTAGGTGCCTGGCCCTGTATTTTCCTCGTCAGAGATGTCATCCCATCAGTCTCCCTCTTTCCAGTCAGGCTCAGGACTGCAGCCCTCTGCATGTCAGTCCTGCTTAGCCATGAGGTCCAAGTGGGAGCAGCACCTGTGGCTGGTGCATTCAGGAGTCTGTGACCAGTGATGGATATTGTAATCAGACAACTTACAGCCAAGATACAAAGCTGCACAAAATTTGTGAGATAAAGAGATTATATTCCAGATATACACACACATACATATAGAGATGGATAAGCAAAGTTGGAGTTTCAAGTTCACTGAAAATATTCATAAATTACTTCATCAGCCAATAGTTGCAGCTAAAAAAGTTTTTAAAATCACACAATCAACACTAAAATTTTTGAGCAAAACATCTCAAGTTTTTTTCCCCCTAAAGTAACATTTTTCTACTAAATTTGAATTTTGAACATTTTCATGTGGACAGAACAGTTTTAAAGTCTTATCTATGAAATAAAGTGTTTTGTTTTGTTTTGTTTTGTTTTGTTCTGTTCTGTTTTGTTTCATTCGAAAGCAAAGACTTGGAGATTTAGGTAAGCCTGAAGTTTCTTCTGATTCTGTTTCAACTCCTGAACCTTGGTATGAACAGCTTGAGCTTCACTGTTGAGCTGTGCTCAGTGCTTGACACTTGTAATCTAGCTAGCATTACAAAGCCCTGTAGACAGTGTAGTTGGTGGCACTCAGTGAAAAGGCATGAAGGGCACCAATATTAGATAATTTTTTTTTTTAGGGCATATCCCCCATATCTTGCTATTGTATTGAGTAGAATTCTGTTCCATTTTGCTGTGGAAAGCTGCCTACTGTAAAAAGTCTGAACGGAGTCCCTCACTGCTGCTTTCATTACCTATGAAAGCCAACAAATTCTCTGGTGGTAACTCAACAAGCTTCCACGCAAGCTTGCAAACTTTCCTCTGTCACCATCTTATCTGTGAATTGAAAGGAATGATAGATTGTTTCCTCTATGTTTTGCAGACTGAAACTAAACCAGTGCAGATGATGAATCTGGAAGCTACTTTTTGCCTGGGCTATGTAAAAGATTTAAATGTTGCCATCCTTGAGCTCCCATGCCTTAACAAACATATAAGCATGCTCATTCTCCTGCCCAAAGAGATTGAAGATGAAACCACTGGCTTGGAGAAGGTGAGAGAAAAAAAAATTTCCTTCCTGTGAACTTACCATCTCATTCTGCGTTTCTGTTCCTCCTTTCATATTTGTGGCATCATTGTTTTCACTGTGTCCAGTGTGAGATGGTAATTGAGGCTTTGTTCTAGAGTACAAAGCCTAGGCAGTGCACAGAAGACACTGGAAAGTGCAGAAGGTGCCCTTATTTCTGGTATCCTTATTTTTTTTCAACTGACACATGTCCATGATCTATTTTACTACGGTCTTACAGTTCTCCACGTTTTAATTTTGAGCAGAGGTGCCTGCAGAAACGAGTCATTTTTTATTACAATTGCACATAAATGTGAAAATTAATAAGGCAATGCCTAAAGAGCAACAATTTCTTATGTCATTTCTCTATGAAAATTTTACTACATACTTTCACCCCTCTTCAAAGTTTATTAAGGACTAAGTAATTAATAATATTAATAAATAGTAAAGTTATTTAAGGATTAAAAGACTGATGATCACTCAAGTCTCCTTTGTAATTTGCTGCGATTGGCCATAAATTTTAAAGGCAGGAAGAATTTGTCTTTGCAGCTGTAAGATACTTTTATATGTTGGAGCAGGTTACAGAACACACCTATCATAAAATGCAAGTAAGGCCTTTCCTTATACCAATTTGTTGTGGCCTCACATTCTGCCTCCTCCCTTTCCAGTTTAAAAAAAATTGCTTGAACAGCTGCATGTTTGATTGAGATCAAGCTCTGGATTTGGATTTTGTGTCTCAAATACCAGCAATTTCATTGTTCTGTAGGGTCAGGAATAAAGACATTTGGATCTCTGCTGGTTGGCCAGGGTAACCTGGGTAGGGACTCTCTTCCTCTGGTTCCTTCATATGGCTGTTGAGGTGATTGCTTATCAAAAGCTTGCCAGAGTATGCACATACAGAAGAGTTGCTCCAGAGGCCTGTCCTATGGATTAAATCATACTTGAATCAATAGAACTGAGAGTATGTTAAGCCTGAATGCTGTGGTTGTGAATTCAAAAACAAAAATTGCTTTTGGACATTATTTTTTGGACGCTTGATAGGAGGGAGAATGGAATGGACCATTCAGGAATGGTCTTTTTTTTTCTCCTTTCACTTTTCTTGGACTGCTCACTAATTTCCTTTGTTTCTTTATGTTTTCAGCTGGAAAAGGCACTGACCCCTGAGACATTATTACAGTGGACAAATCCCAGCATGATGGCCAACACCAAAGTGAATGTATTTCTTCCAAAGTTCAGTGTGGAAGGTGACTATGACCTGAAGCCACTTCTGGAAAGCCTGGGAATGACAAATATCTTCAACGAAAGCGCATCAGATTTCTCTGAGATGTGTGAGACAAAAGGTGTGGTTGTGTCAAAGATCATCCATAAAGTCTCCTTGGAAGTAAATGAACAAGGTGGCGACTCCCGAGAGGTACCAGGATATCGGATTCTGCAACACAAAGATGAATTTAGAGCTGACCATCCATTCATCTTTTTGTTTAGACACAACAAAACTCGCAACGTGATTCTTTCAGGCCGATTCTGTTCTCCTTAAGCAGGGCACGTTCATTACAAAAAAGCACAATAACGTTTGTGGTGGTGCACACTCCTGTAAAGCTTTTCTTCCTGACTAATCACCTTTGAAAGGAAATCTAAGAGGTTCATATATTGGCTGAGTAATACAATGTACTCTACATATGCAGCAGAAGTAGTTTCTCTCCTTTTATTTCCTCCCCTTTGGTGGAATAATTTCCACTGTGAAGAACACACCATATTTTATTGAGACGTATCCCAGCTTCAGCAACACGAACATTTTGTTCCTCTGTGACACTTTTTTCCCCAAATGAAGTGAGCTGAGAGCCTGATTTAAGATAGCCCAGGAGCTGGAAAGGGCTCTAGGAGGAAGAGCTGCATTCCTGCTCCCTAGTGAAACCTCTCTCCCTCGTGACTCTCACTCTGCGGATTCCTAGTGTCTAAAAGGGGAAATGTGGACATGTGGTATGATAGCTCTCCCTCTGTACCTGGCCACAATCTAGTGGTCCAGGGTGCCCTACCAGACTTTGCCAGCACCCAGTGAAGCAGTGCACAAGTTCTGCAGCGTAGCTACAACAGTTCAGGCTGGCATCAGAATTTGCATCTGTGAAACAGCAGCTGTACTGAGACCTATGGACACCAAAGGCAAAAATCATAGGGACAGTATGTGTCCTCAGAAGACTCCAGCATAAAGTTCCCAGACTGGGGTGGTTGAACCCTGCTGTGTGGGCTTTTTTGACTCATTCCCTTCAGACATGGAAGATGGGACAAGTTCACTGCAGCTACGAGGAACCTTGTTGTATATATCCTAAGGAAAAGAACATTATGCAAATCAAGACTAGGACACAGTTGGATTAATACTGGAAGTGCCACACTTTTCATGCACAGATTATCTGCCATTTCTAGATCTGGATTCAGCATTAAGGAAACTACAGTTACTTAATGTCTAAAGCATCAGAAAGAAATAAGGACTTCAACTTGAGTGAAATTAACATTATAATTACTAGTCTTCAAATTCCACATGAGATTATGGTAATCAGATTTCATTTCTATCTAAAGACTGCCTGCTGCATATGTTCAGTACTTGTTTACCTAATTACTGTTCAGAATAAAGCACTATAAAACCTGTGTCAAATGTACAACACCTCTAGTGTCAGTCTGTGTGGTCATTGACAGTGCCAGTACTCACACCTGACTTCCAATAAATTATAGGAATGGAAATAAGCAGATTCACTTAGGCCACAAAGTCAAAAGAAAAAAAGGCAATAAAGTGAATGTCTGGGTTGCTCTTCTGAGCTACATGATGATAGCTCCCAGTAAGGACTATGCTACTAGGTGGTCAGGATACATGCAGAATTCAATTATGTATCCTCAAAAGATGGAAGCATTTTACTTGAGAAATCCTCTTGGTGCCTCAGGTATGAAAGAAACTGGAAAGAGATCTCTAAATGAGAACACGCAACAATCCCTAATATGCTTACTTTCAACATCAGAGCAATGGTTATTGTGAATTTAGGGATGGCAGTTCTGTTTTGATTCTTGAACTTAACAACCCATGAGAAGTCTTTAGTCACAATAATTCAGAAGTTCCCTTGGAGGACCTTTAATGGTTTCTAATGCATTTTAATGCCAAAGGGTTAACTGGGATCTCTGGCCCACATCTTTGAGGATACTGAGGAGACTAACTTGGATCAAAAATAATGGGAGGTGGGACCCTGCAGATCTCTGGGGGTCTTTGCTGATATGCATCAGATGTTTTGACACAAGGATAGTGGTCAGAAAAATGAAAAATACAACAATTAATGTGTGGCCATCCTGTCTGAGAAGGACTTAGCCACAAAGATCTTTACTGGCTCAATTTCAGTGATACCTGAATGACTGGTAATGATTGGTACACCCCATCATTGTCTCATCTGCTCTGTAGGCTGGGGTCAGATGTATCCAGGGCTGTTGTCACTGTGGTTTCTACTGGTTCTTCTGTAGGAAGTGGGTCAGGACATTGTGCATGGGGCTGGTGACAAAGCAGCTGCGCAGAGAGTCCGTGCAGAGGGACTGGTTGCCTCTGGTCTGTACAGTTTGTGTTTGGGCACTGACTCTTTGTCAGGTGGTTCCAGCTGTCCAGTGGGCCATGTTACAGCTCTGCTGGTCTGCTAGACTGAGGAAAACCTCTGGCAGATTGTCCCAACCCTTTTTTCCTTCCTGGATGAGATTTCCTGAAGGAGAAAAGATCAGACATTGCTTCGTCAACTTTTTCAGGTTCTGAAAGCATTCCAGTTCAGGAGTCTTTATTTAATGGAGGCTGTAGTCCGTTTAAATGCTGATCAGAGCATTTGGCATATCCCTACAAATTTATGACAGCATTCTTCTCACGATAGCTCGGCCAGGAATGGTTATCCCATGAAAGCAGAGAGAAACACTGCTTCAGGGTGGAGCCCGTCTTTCTCCACCTCTGACTAATTCCAAGGTATCCCAGCCCGTGCAAGGCAAGCAGATGTTAGAGATACAAAGCTGTCTTGGCGCACATAAAACAAACCCACTTATTGACTTATTGGTCATTTATGAAGAGGGTGGCTTGCCCATGAAAACCTCAGGTGCATTTTTCACTTCTGCCTCTTCTCTCTGCCAGTCCCAGTGTGAAGCTTTTCCACCTCACAGCATGTGAGGTAGAAGTATCCAGGATGCTTCTACTGTGACAAACTATGTTAGAGTCTACTAGTTTCATTCTACCCATTGCTGGCCTCTGGGCCTTGGGCAAGAGATTGCATGGGAGGACATGGGAAAACGTGTGTGGGAGTTTGTGTGTAGGAACTCTTACGTGCTGGAAGGTGTTGGCTACGATGGAGAGAGTGAGCATAGCTGAGGACTTGCTCAGATTGACAGGGTGCTCCACCTCGCCTTTCAACAGGGCATTGCTATCCAGTGATGGAAACCAGCAAGCTGTGGCTGGCTTTGGCAGGCAGCTTCAAGCTGCAGGGCTGTGTGCCTGCTCACCTCATCACTTCCTCACCTGCACCGTCACTGCCCGCTCCTTACTCCCAGCATTTGGTTGAGAAGGGATACATCTTAGTATCTTGTGGTAGCAAAAGTGGTTGGTTTGTGGGGAAGCTCTGAAACTTGAAAAATGCAACTTAGGCAAATTGGAAAAAGCAGTAAGTTTTTGTGAATATACTGTCCTAAGGGCGTAGAAAAGAATTTGCACCTACATTGACATTTCCTGAGGCAAAGGAGTTAAGCAGATGCCAGGGAAGCTCTGAGGGAATATATGACAGAGCAAGCAAAATATAACGTTGGAGGATTATGTCAATATAGGAAGAAGGAAGAAAGAACAGAAATTGGAAGAAGGAAAGTCTTGCAAGGTACTCAAAAATACTTAGGTTGCCACTGAAAAGAAGCTTGGACTAGAAAAGCATCAGAAGATACGTGGTAAGGCAACGTTTACAAATAAATAAATTTTAAAAATAGAGAAAGAAAAATAGAACTGAGGAAGAAGACTAAGGAGCACTACAGGAACATGCAAGAAGGAAAAAACAGAAACAAGAAAGTGAGTGGCAAATGGAAGCAAAAAAGCAAGGGAAAGAACAGAGGTAACGAGAATGGTCGTTTTATCCTTGTATCTTGCATTGCGTATGGATTCCTGTTTTCGGGTGGGTACTGAAGCATTGGAGCTTGGCCAGCTGGGCTGAGACCTTGGCAGAGGAATGGGGAACAGCAAAGCTGGATGTTCTGTGCCTAAAGAAGAGGCTGATCCAGCTTCAGCACTAGAAGGAAAGAGAGGGAAGGGAAAGATGGTGCTGGGGGGCCTTCTTCCTCTTTCCTGCTTACCATCTTTGATCCCATAAGTATCCTATGAATCCAAAGCCATTTTTATGCTTTGTAGGAAGAAAGAAGAGGTGAGAAAGAAAAGACATAAAACTTTCACTGTTGCAAAGCCACATACAACCCTAGTTTAGCTCTGATCTCTGAGCCCTGCTGCCATAACCCAGTGCTGCTGCTGAGTTCAGTGGTACTGATTAGAGATCAAACACTGTGCTAGTGCAGCTCTGTGCTTCCCATCCCTGTACTTTCTTCTCACTATATGCTGGAGACTTAACTTCAGTGATCAACCACTCCTGGCCTTCTTTCATTCTTAACTCCAGCAATTTAAAAGAATACCCCCTGGCTGGGGATTCCTGTTGCAGTTCAAGGAAATATTTCTTCCCTTCTCTGATTAAGCTCCTTTCATGCACATAAAGCCAACTCCTTACCTGAGAGGGAGAGATGGCTGTAGGCAACATAATGCATTTCTCATTCATTTGCTCTATCTCTGCAAGCAAGCTCAGCTCCAAACAATCTTGGCATGAATCCTGCACACACCTTTGTCCAGGCCAGACCCCATCAAAACTTGAAAGGGACTATGCTCAGCAGTGCAGTCATGGGTCTTCTTAGGGTTAATGATCAGTTTTCCAGCAGAGAGTGACTTGGCATTGCAATCAGGAGATGTTGCCAGCAGATATTGCCTGACAGACTTGTTGGGCAGCTTGAGAGAAATGCTAATAGCATATTGCTAGATATAGGTTTCCCATTCTTCTGTGGGGAAACTTCATGGTGATGACATTTGCATTAAACAGCAAGATGCTGCTATCAGCAATTATTGGTTAGAGGCTGAACTTTCCCACAAAAGAGTGGGAGATTATTTTTAATACAGTATTCACAGGAACGTGCTCCAGAACTCAGCTGTTGTCTTCTTCATTTAACCTCTTCAGGCAAGAAGGTAAAAATTCTATTTTGTTTTGTTGTTTTCTTTTTTTTTTTTTCCCCAAAATAACTGTGATTGTTTTTTTTTCTGATCCAAAGTACTCTACAGGCTGATAAAGTAAACATTATTTTTACATATGATGAGAAAGAGAGAGATACCTTTACAGGCTGCAGAGAGCAAAACACACTGCTAAAATTCAGGTGGCTCAAGAGCTCACACAAAGGGAGCTAGTTTCAGTGGGACATGAATGAGGATTTTAGGGACACATCTAAAGACTCTTGCCTAAATTTCACAGGCTTCTGAATGTGAAATTTCCCCAAAACCTCTCTGTCCATCCACTAAAATCTAATTGCCACAAGACTGATGAGCTCACTGGCTTGCACAAGAAAGTAGATCCTTTTCTGCCTGTATCTCCAGAAGGGCTGAAGGACAGGCTCTTTCAGAGCACCTCTACTCACTCTGCTAGAAACAGGCTTCATATAGAGTGATGGTGCTGGTGACCTGGGCAACATGACCTGCAGCATGAGAAATACAGGTTAATTTTCCTTCTTTACTCACATTTCCA
The DNA here is from genome assembly GCF_052056855.1 of Sturnus vulgaris. Lineage (NCBI taxonomy): Eukaryota > Metazoa > Chordata > Aves > Passeriformes > Sturnidae > Sturnus > Sturnus vulgaris. The sequence goes on along the minus strand of NC_142243.1, from coordinate 75,006,138 downwards.
TGGCACAAGAAAAAGCCTTGAAATGTTCACAGGATGAGAGAGGGCATGCAGTCTTTGACTGGGTTCTAAGGCATTTCCCCTTTACACTGATCCCCACTACCAGGGAAGTTGTTTATGTTCTTAAACAAGGACACTGTAAAAGAGAAAGGGTGGAGTGGTATTCAGATTTTGTTAGTGGAGGTGCTAGTCTTTGCTATTAAAATATGAGCTCCTGGGTTTGGCAATGCTGCTTAGAAGCTTGCAGAGGAGCCTGTGCCATGCAAATCTGATGTGCACACAGGCACATCAAATAACTTGCCACTGTACAGCCTGTAAGAGGCCAATGCACATCCATTCTGTTTATGCAGAAATAACTGGCCTAGAAAGAAGTATAGAAGATACCAGAGGGGCTGATGAAAACTAAAAAAAAGCAGTCAGGGAAAAGCTTTCTGGCATAAAAAGTAGCATCCTGAGAGGTTGTTTGGAAAATGAACTTGGCACCATTTCGCTTGAAAAGCTGCTTTTTACTGAAATGCATTGTTTTTTAATTTAAAGCATGTGTTGTGCCACTCAAGGATGATCAGAATTGTTGTGTTGTAGGAAATTCAATTTTTCTTATGTGTTGTTTGTCCCTTTCACTCCAAATTGGCACAGAAACACTTGGAAACATGTTTTTGTATGAATGGTAATGAAAAATAAGGAAGTCATTCTACCAATTTTAATATGAGGAGACAGCACTATCTATCATGTTGACTTTTTCTAGGAGAGACCATGTAATTTCTGCCAATTCTATTTTCCTCTGTGTATGAGAAATGAATGAGTATTAAGGCACCTTAATGGGATGCAGACATGAATAAGTAAAACATGCAATGGGAATTATCATGTGGCATCAGGCAAAACAGGTTCCTTCTTACTTAAGTTGTATGAAATAGAGAATTACCTTAACAGCAAGGCTACAGGTCTCTTACCTTCCCCACCCTATTTACTGCCTCCTCCTGTTGACTGAATAATATAATCTAATACAACCATTAATTATGACAGCTTTCAGCACAGGTTTCTTTATTCTTTGATAGTTTTTGTTTTGATTTCATCTAACCTTAGCAAAAAACAAACTATAAAGAGAGAACAGATCATGAATAGTTATAGAAAAGGAGTGTTCATCATTTCACACAGCCATGGAGGAAGTTTGTAATTTTTACAAGGTCTGTGGTATGCAGTGGTTTCTTCTGAAGGAAGCTATATTCCTGGGTAGCTTCTTGCTCACATACTGCAGTGCCTGTAATTTCATTTGCCAGACTATGTTAAAAGCTGCTGAACCATCATGCAAAGGATCTCCTGTCATCAGGGGCTCTGCACTACTAATAGTGCTCAGTGCAGGTACTTTGGCTAGTGTGGAACAGCAGCTAGGAACTTCCTGGAACACTTCTTTTGATCCTATATCATCCCTCCTTACCACTCCAAGATGATTTAAAAGTGACATTAGCATTTACTGCCCACCATGTAGATGTTCTCCAAACACTGTGGAGTGTTTGGAGCTACTTGCAGTAGCTCCATAAGTCTGACTGAATTATTACACAGATTATACAGAAAGCTTTGTAGTGTAGAATCATTCATACATTTGTTCCCACCCTGTTTTAGATTAAGAAAGTTCCTTTAATCCTTTCAGTGTGCAGTAAGAAAGTTCCTCTACCTGCCCTCCCTTCCTCTGGATTTCTAGGGCAGGTCTCTAAGTTGTTCCCACTCACAAAACCATGGAGTTGGCTGTGGTGTTTGCACCTGGATGTCTCCCTGGTGACAGTCTGCTGCTTTTGCTAAAGGAGTGGCCACATCAGTGTGCCAGACACTCACTTTAAAACCTGTTCCCAGATCCTGGGCTCTCCCTCCATTCTTGGCACTCAGCCCTTTCCCTGCAGGGTGGGGTGGAGCTGCCATCTTCCTACTGAGTAAGATTATTAGCTCCTTTTTATTCTCCGTGACTCGTTCAGAGGTTGGGACACACCTACGACGTGCCTCATGCCCTACATTCACTGTGTCCGATTTCACAGCTCCATTTCAGATCTTTCAAGAGATGTGGAAGTATAGCACTACAAACTTCAGCACTGAAGATGCACTGAGTTTTGTTTTCAGAAGGTTGCTGATAGTAGGATATGAAGGTGGAAGAAAAGAGAACTTATTTAGTGCAATGGCTTGTGGTAAGATCACTGCATTATTAAAAGGAAAATTAAAACCATATTACATAAAAAGACTAATAGCAGAGCTAGAACAGCTGTGTTCAGAATTAAAATGAGATAAAACTCATCTTTAATTTGTCGGTGCAAAGAACCCTTTGGATATTTCTCGTCTGTTTTGTCCATTCGCAATATGTCTTTATGTGAAGTACTTCTGGACTTCAAGGTAAAACAAAAATCTCAGTATGAAACATCTTTGAACTTTTCTTTCAGCATCACAGGTTCTTTCCACAGAGCATCACTCAGAAACAGGATGAAGCATTGATTGTTGCTGTGCTTTTCAAGTTGGTCAAATGGCAAGAAATGTCTGCATTTGTACCTTCATATATTCAGAAGCTTTACTTTTTCATCTCTTCTAAGCTCTGCAGCAGTTTGTTTAAGGCTCAGTCTGTTTTCCTGTGGGCTGAGTTAATTCCCATTGTCTGGCACTTGCTGCAGGTGCAGATGGTTTCACAGACAAATGCTGCACCTTGGCTGAGCCATACCAACTCCCAGTGCCCTGGTAACTTCTGGCACCTGAGCTCCTGCTTTCCATGCAGAGCCATGCCTGGCTCATGGCTGAGCTGGAGATAGCGTGCATGCTGCATCCTGAGAACAGTGTAAGGCATTCTGAGTAGCTTTTTGCATAAAGATAACTCTGTGAAGGTCAGGCTGTCTGTGAAGAGAGGGAGCTGTGGCTGTAGTCGAGGAACTGGGGCCTCAGTGGGAGGCTGACAGGAGAGTTTTGGCTGGAATGGGTTGCAGGTCCCCAGCACCAGGCAATCCCTTCCCCAGAGGGCTCAAAATAAGTCTCAAAGGGACACCAACAGCACAGGACAGGCTGTTCAAGTGCCCTGCTGATAAAAATCCTGAAGTTCAGCTTTGCACCAGCCTCTTCCCACCTCTGGTGACACAGACTGGAGCTCCTCATGTAACCTCACCTTGCAGGCTGCAGCTTCAGGGCAGACAGGGCTGAGGAAGGGTCCCTGCTGTGCTCTGGCCATCTGTGGGCACCGGGGAGAACCACATGGCTGTGCACTCACTCCTTTTTCCAAAAGAGAGGAACCCTGGCAGCTTTCTCTGGACCCGACCCATGCTGGTCCCAGTGCAGGCTGAAAGGTAGAGAAAGCCAAACCTGTGCCACGGGAGACATGAAGGATTTGTCTCCACACTGTGGCTGTGTATTTTCCCCTAAATAAATAATCTTTCTGGAATACAGACCAATGCTACTTGTCCAAAATGTTTGATACTGAAAGTGATGTAGGGTTTTTTTTTTTTTGTTTTTGATTTATTTTTTTAAAATCTAATTCCAGAAAATTTTGTGTGATCCCACTGGTATCTACACAACACCTTTACAATTAATTCTCCTAAGATTCAGGAAAGGAGTTCCTAATGGCCTGTTTTTCAGATGGCCTCCTTGCAAGGACCAAGGTGAACTTGGTCCTAACTTGTTCTTAGCGGAGTGAATTGAACATAAATGACCCATGGGAGAGGTATCAGACTCTAATGTTTCTACTACAGAAGTAGAGAGTGACACATATCTTGTCATATCACTGAGCAGGAACTTACAGACTTCTTGTCAGGGCTCCTGGGCTATTACTTTGTTTGGAATTTTTAATTGTGTATCCTGCCTCAATCTCTGGCTTCTGGAAAACTTATGAGAAGTTAAAAGCGTATTTCAAACTGTTAATGTTTGTCTCCATAGCTGTTAATGACCCTTTTTCATGTATGAAGACATTTAATGAATAGTGATTTTATTTTTAGAAGCCTGTTGTTTGAAACCTCCTTGCTTGTTACCACAGATGGGTATATGCAGGCTTAGTTTCTCCAAGTCTCTATCACTAATGTATAAGGAGGAAAGATTTGATACAAGTGTATGCATCAAACCAGTTTGGAGAAGGAAAATGTTAATCCATACCTGTCTAATTTCAATATTATAAGTTGAAATAAGACACAGTATGGGATAAAGCAGAAAAAAGGGCCCTTTCTGAGGAATGTACATATGTTGTGAGCATGGGTCCCTTTTGCAGACCCTCTGTGTCTTTGCTCTCACTGTGCACCATAGACTGATCTGTGCAAAGCTGATTAAGACTTCCAGGATTTAGAAAACGTCTAGTATGTTCAAGAGTCAGCTATGGGACTGTCTCAGGGCAGACAGATGCTTCACAGTGTGGTCTAAGCTAGGCCAGCTGCACTAAATTTCTTAATTCTTTTGTGCTCCCACTCAGCAGCCACTTCATGATGGACTCCATTTCTAGACCAGTTACTGAGTTTTGCCTTGATCTCTACAAAAAGCTCAACAGAAGTGCAGAGGACACAAATATTGTCTTCTCTCCAATGAGCATCTCCGTTGCCCTGGCCCTGATCCATCTCGGTGCAAAAAACAACACTGCTGCTCAGATAGAGAAAGTGAGTATGGATGAACCATGGTGAGGTGCTTCCACATGGCTTGCTGTTCCCTTAATGGAAATATTTGGCATCCCAGCGTGGCACATGTGCAAATGTCTCCCAGGAAACCTGCACAAGGGCAGGCACAAGTGCTGCCTTCACAGTTGTGCTTGGAGTACTGTGATCCCTGCCATCTGCTGGTGTGAGTCTCATCACAGCCCCTGCAAGAGCACAGAGCAAGGGCTGACTGAGGGGAGGTGATACAGCACAGTGGGGCGCTCTGGCTTTCCCCAGGTCTGCTGGCAGAATATCAGGCTTTATTTCAGAATTACGGGCAGGCGTTTCCTCTTGTGGTTACTACGAGAATCCTGAGAGCGGGAGTCTGGGAGGGCAGTGGGGAGAGCTGCACACACCTGAAGGGGTTACACCTGAAAGGGTGGCTGAAAGCATTAGCTCACTTGTCCCTTATGATTTTCAAGAGTCAAAATGTCAAAGAGACCCAGGTGGGCAAGGAGGAGGTGAAGAAGGCCACCTCTTCAGTCACTGTGCCTTTACTTCCTGCAGTGCAAGTTCTGCTTTCTACAACCTTTCTTCTCTTTTTTTCTTTCTTCTCTCTACCATGAGTGGTAAAAGACCAATAAACCGAAGGCAGAAATTCTCACTAGGGTGTGGTGAGTTGGCCTTTGCTGTGGCTGCCAGGTGCCCACCCAGACACTCTCTCAGAGTCTGTTCTCTTTGCACAGAGACCACCCCTGCAGCCCCCTGGGGACCATAACCCTGCCACACCAATAGTTTAGACAGGGACTCCTGCTTATTTTAGGAAAGCAATGAGAATTGCTCAGTATCAGTATCCTCTAGAAAACAAGAGTAAGTCTATGTATGATGCACCATCATTATAATAGAAAAGCTGCTGAAAATTTTTCAGTGATGTGTTTGCATAGTAGAAACAAGGACTAGTTTGTGTTAAGAGCACTGTGGTTTTGATCTATTTCTTAACCTGATGCTAATGTTAAGGATGATTGCTAGAAGCCAGTTTTGATGTTTTTAAAGAAAATTAGCTTTTGTCTCTTTGCTTGGGGCAACTTTCTGTTTTGAAATTTAAAATAATTGTAGCAATGAAAACACAAATCAAATATAAACATTTTGAGGTAGTGAAGAGTAACATTTTGAGGGATTAAGTGCAAGTTCTTGGTTTGTTAATATAGAAAAGTGGGTCTGAACATGAATGTATGAACAAGTTCAAGTCTGTCATTTCAGCTGATGAGTGAAGCGGATAAAATATCTTTCATCAATCTACACCACTTATCCAATACAGCATAGCAAAGCTTTTAAACAAGGAAAATGGTTTTATCCCAGTTACAATTGACATAACTTGACATCTTCACCTGCAGGTGCTCCATGTCAGGAAAGTCACAGGAAGAATGAGTCTTGGATATGATCACGAGAGTGCAGCCCCAGAAATGGAGCCAGAAGGAAGCCTGGAGAGTCAGCCTTCCTTCTCAGAGGTGCGTCCTTGGGTGGGGAGCCCTGCCTTGGCTGCGTGGTAGGTTAGTGCGGGTGGAACACTAGGGTTTGCCACTGGAGGGAGTCAAGACCACATTCTCAGTCTGCCTAATCCTCTAGGAAATGACTGATACAAGGTTTTATTTTATTAAAGGCCAGTAAGTCAGTACCAAAGCCTTCAGTGATCTCATCTGAAGGAGGATCAGGCTACAAAGCTTGGACTAGCTGGATTTAAAAATCAGTACAGCAGGAGTTAGCCTTATAGCGTTATCTAATTAAGATGCAAATTAGCAACCAAAGCTGTACAGAGGAATTATTTTAATTGTTGTGTTTGTGTTATTCTCAGTGTAACAAGGAGGGAGACCTTAACCATAAAGTGTTCCAGCAGCTGCTTTTACAACTACAAAACCTTGGTGAAAAATACGTTTTAACTTTGGCCAGCAATCTCTTTATACAACAAGGATTTGAACTCCAGCAAGTAAGTCACCTGCTAACTGCTGTGGCCATGACTCAGGCTTTCCTGTAACTGTGAGCCTCCCTGTTGTCCCTTTTGTATGTGTTTTGGAGCACATGATGTGCTACATGGAGCTGTAGCTCTTAAGGCTGGTGGGAAAGAGACAGAACTGTCAATTTTGCATGTTTTTATAAAAACAAAAAAACAAACCACAAAAAAACCACCCTGCAGATATCAAATGCTACAGAGCAAAAATAAAGCAGGGATCTCCTAATTTTTGGCATATGTGTGCACTCAGACAGAGGAGAACCTACAGCCAAAAATGGCATATTCAAGCTGTCTGAAAACTACCTGCTTCAGGTCTTGCAAGTAGAACAGCTGGGGCAGCAGTAAGCTTGGAGAGGTTTATCTCCAGGAAGGTTGTACAGGTTCATGCACAAGACTGCTCTGCTGAACTTCTTGCTCCTTTCCTACAGAATGATTGAGTGGTCTTGAAACTACTTGATATGGCTACCTTGTTAGTCACATCTTTGCTTTTCTGTCAATTATTTCAATACTTAACCATCAAACAACTCATCTTGCATTTCTTTTATTTCTTTGATTTTTTAAAATCTGAACCTCAGTTATGCAGTTCTCCATGACAAGACTCTTTCTTCTGGTTTTCTTTTTGCTTGTTTACATTTTGACCTGTGCTTTAGAATAATTATCTCTTCTTCAAAGATCCTCTTAATAAGCTTCAGATTATTAAGACAGCTAAGCTTCAGACCTGACATTTCCAAAATGAAATTTTGCCTTATAGACTCAAGATCCCTCACCATTTCTAAAATACTATTGAGCATTTGATTTCTTTCAAAAGGCAGTAAGTGCTTAATAGATTTGACCAATTCAGGATCTTTATTTTGCTTTACAGCAATTTCTAATGTGTAGCAAGGAACTGTATGGAGCAATGCTGCAAACAGTAGACTTTCATGGTGCTGTTGAAGCTGCCAGAAGAAAAATTAATGCTTGGGTTGAAAGTGAAACACAAGGTAAAACAAAGCAAAACCATAGCCATTCTATCACTGCCTTCCTACATGGATTCAACAAATGAAATTCCAGGGTAGGAAAAGCAAAGACCTGTTCACATTTCTGTGTGTTCACTCTTATGCTGTTTAAGGGTAGTTTGTCTTCCCATCTGCTCTTGAAATATTAGAGTAAGTTACCAACTAACTTATTTATGAGTCAAAGATATGTTTGCTGTATTTTTTTATTCCCACCCTTATGCCTGGCCTGATAATTGCAGTAATACCGATAGGTCTGACCAGACAAACTGCTCCAGCAAACAGCCATAAATGCAGATTCAGAGCACCAGGGGATAATTTGGTGACCCCCAGTTCCCCCATCCTCCCTGGCTGGTAACAGGGTAGAGGAAGCTACCTTTTGTATATCTGTATTGTTTTTGTCCTTCAAAGAAACTGAGAACTGTGTTCCTAAGTTTTTCCAAAACTAAGTTCACAGACTAATAATAGAGTCTCAGTCCAAAATCTTAATGACAGCTAATAAATACATCTGTGTTTCAAAATTCTCTTAAGGTAAAATCAAGGAACTCTTTGCACCTGGTGTGATTGATGGACGTGCCTTGCTGGTGCTTGTGAATGTAATCTACTTCAAGGCATCCTGGGAAAGCAAGTTTGAGGAAGAAAAAACAGTTCAGAGGGATTTTAAACTGAATCAGGTACATCTGCCTTCTGTAAACCTTTACATTATTCACCTTAGCTACTGTGACCATTGCAGCAAGTATAACAATTTCCAGGGCTGAGCTGCCCTGTGAGTAAGGTGTGGGTGTGTTGGGAACTTAACTTGCCTCCCTTGTTGGGTAGAGGTGTTGGTGAGAGCTGTATTGCCTAACTGACTGTGCAATTTTCTTTTCCATAGAACAGAAAGAAACCTGTGCAGATGATGTATCAGAAAGGCAAATTTAAACTGGGCTACATTGAGGAGGTGGCTGCCCAGATCCTAGAACTCCCTTATGCTCAGAAGTCACTGAGCATGATCATCCTGCTGCCAGGTGATGAGGCTGATGGATCTGTCGGTGGGCTGGAGCAGGTAAGGCAGTACATGTCTTGGACTAGGGCTGGGAGCCAGCTGTCTGAATTAATACTGGGTAAAGATCTCAATTTTTCAAAGCTTCCCACCTATTTTAATCTCCTTTTCCCCTCCAACCTGTAGATTGAAAGCACAATCACCTATGAAAATTTAATGCTGTGGGCCTCCTCAGAGAACATGTTTGAGACAACAGTGGAGGTTTACCTGCCCCGATTCAAGCTGGAAGGCACCTTCAACCTCAACGAGGTTCTACAAGAGATGGGGATGACTGACATCTTCACTGAATCAAAAGTTGACCTTTCTGCAATGACGTTCACAAAATCTCTGGTGCTGTCCAGCGTTGTCCACAAGGCGTATGTGGAAGTCAATGAGGAAGGCACGGTGGCAGCAGCTGGCACAGGAGCTTCCATTGTCAGGAGGTCCCTGCCTCTCACTGAGGTGTTCATGGCTAATCACCCTTTCTTATTCTTTATAAGACACAATCCTACCAATGCTATCGTTTTCTTTGGCAAACTCTGTTCACCTTAAAAAAATCAGGGCCATTTTCTAACACTGTGAGGAACACCTGGATGAAAAGCAAAAATTGTATTTTTTTCCCCAGTGCTTTCTTAATCCTTTGACACCTACTTTGTACTTCAAAATCATTACTGCAGCCAGTTTTGTTTAGAACCTATGAATCAGATGCTCTGCCACTAGGCTCCTTGAATGGTAAATATTGATCTGAATCCAGAATATGAGTAAATTGTACCTTAAGCTCACTGGATATGAATAACATTTTGTTTCCTTGATCTTCACATGTGCTCATGGTGACAATAGGGTTGAGGTAAGAAGAGCCCTCTGGAGATCATCGGGTCCACCTCCCCTGCACGAGCAGGGCCCTCTACAGCTGGTTGCCCAAGACCAAGTCCAGATGCCTTTTGGATAGCTCCAAAGATGGACACTCCACCACCTGTCTGGGCAACCTCTCCTAAGCCTGTGTTAAGTTCTCCAATAACTCCAAAGAGAATTTTGTATGCATGGTGTCTGCAGGAACAGCATACAAAACCATGTATTCCTAAAGACGGTTAATTATTTACATAGCATAGAAAGCTGTCTTTTATATGGAGATAAATCAAATTATTTATCTCAAGGTTTCAAAGAATAGGAAGAAAATGGTCTAAAGCATCCCACTGAAGCTACCCATATGGAACATTGTAGCAATGAACTTCCAAGAAATGTGTTTTCCTTTTCCCATGTTGCTGTGTGGCGAATTTAAAAGTTCTGAGACACAAATCTGAGAGACAGAGCCCTCTCCATACTTTGAAAAATGAGGAAATGTTTTTTAAAGTGCAGTATAAATCATGGAAATCACAGTTAAGCATTACCTGGGAATGTTTGTGGGAAAAAATTAAACTTCTTTCCAGCTGATAGGGAGACATTACTGATAATTTTCTAGTTTAACATAAGTGATGTCTTCCTCAGAGGGATGAGGTTTAACAAATTAACATTTGTAATGTGCTTTTTAAATTTATATATATAACTAATGGAGAATCAGTGAATAACATGTTTAATGCACAGAATTATATATGGCTTCAGAAAGGAGAAGACACATTAAAATATTGATGTGTCTCCTAAATAGAACATAAGCAGCTTTAAACTTGAACAGAAAAATTCCCTCATCCAAAATTTGTAGGCATTTTGTTTTCTCCTTTTGTAAATTTCTAGCAGCTAGCATTTTCCTTTGCTTGCTCTGAGCTATTTTGATGTGAGCAATTAGATGCTTTGCCTGTGTTGAAATTCAGGAGCAAGGTAGGATGAGGTGTAAATTCCTGGGGAACATCTAGAGAATGGATTCAAAGCAGACCTTATGAAAACTGTTCAAATAGGGCTTCTGAAAAAGGGCATTACAATGACTCATTTTTTTCTTTCTGTTTTTTAAAATTCAAAATACTACTTAACTTTTGCAGTGAAGAAATTCATGTGGCTCAGGAGAAGAAAGGCCTGTATCCCATATCCTTGCTGGAATTCAAGCCTTCAGCTCTCAAGAGAATGCACCAAGTGCTCTCAGGCACCAGGCTTTAGCATAGGCTGCAGGGCAAAACTGCTCACCTTCCTTTTGAAGCCCTTACATGAAGGAGTGCAGCTTAAAGACACAAGAAGAGAGCTCCAGGACAGATAACTTTGTAGTTCAATAACTGCATTATAGATGAGTTCTGGTTTCCAGGGTCTGGTCCCATTCCGGTTTTAGTCCAGTAACAGCAGATAAAAATTATCTGTATGTGGGTGTCTATCCTAACTAGAATGCTATGGAAGAATTTTTGTCTCTACTTTTCTGATAACATGAATTTTCCTTCACTTTCTTAAAATCTGCCTAGAAAAGAACATAGTGAATGAAGTAGGTCAGCTGTGAGCTCCATCTCAGTTCTTCAGAGTGCTGCTGTGCAGCTTTTTCATCTGAATCCTCATGCATGAAATTAGATATTCTTGGTTATGGGATGTGAGTCACAGCTTTTGTGTAAGAATACTGCCACCTACACATCTCCAAGATTGTTTTGCAATCCTCCCTCACCTGAGTGCTACAGTTTGGAAACAGAGTCCAGCTTTTCCACACACTTACTGACAGTTTTAAACACCCTTGAAAAGCACTCCCAAAGGACCTCTCTCACAAATCCTGATGGATGCCTTATTTTCTCGTGCAATGCCTCATGAGGCAGGTAGCTTTTGGCACAGCCCTAGTTGCAGCCTGCAACCTCACAGAGCTGCTGCTCTACCTCCACTCACACTCCACAGCTCCTTTTCCAAGAGATCCCCCCTGCAGCCCACTCTGCTGCCTCTCTGCAATCTGTCAGCACAACGCATTCCCAAAAATGGGGCAGCAATGACCAGTCCTGCCTTTTCCACAGCCCTCAGCTTGCCCAGTGAGGAATCATCTTACTAAACTGTAGTGGGACGACCACTGTGGGGAAAGGCTTTCTCAAACTAGAGTTTTGTCACAGGAGAAGTCCCCTCAGTCATATTTTCAGATGATATTCATGCAAGCATTGCATGTTATCTGGAGGGGACTTAGCTGCATTTTTCTCAATGAGTTCAGCTGCTGGTCTTCTGTGAGAAATGTGATATTCTGCCCAGAGCAGTGCTGAGCACAGAGCCTGTTGGCCTAAAATATAGGCATTGGTCAGCCCCAGCCACCCTCTAGGCACCAGGAGGAAACACTGTGAATACCCTGACTGCTGCTTGTGATGCAGAGCAGCCTCCAGGGCTGAAGGATGAGTGCTTTGGCAGTGTGGAGCCATTTCCTTGCTCATGAATGATGATGAATATGAAGGATCCTGGAAGACATGCCCAGGGGCCTTGGGTGTATCTCTCATACCCCAGACAGGAACAACTCCACCTTGCTGCCTTATTTGCCTGTTGCTTGGTGCAAACCTTGCAGAGGTGCAGACTGACAATGGCTGTGGAGCTCAACAAAAGCCTCAGAAGCCCCACCATACATTTCAAGCCATAACTATTGATGCCTCAAGCTCCCCATGCTGTTCTGCTGAAACATGTGGGCTAGGCCTAGGGTACAGGAAATCAGATCCACAGCTGGAATACAGCAGCAAATATCCAGAACTGACAACCCCAGCTATGCTTCCATACCAGTGTCTAACTTCCTGTGGTGTTGTGGGAAAAAATCCACATCTAGTATGATGTACTACAGTGAACCATAGTGCCTGAAGCTTGGTCAGTGCTTCTAAACCATGTAGCAGTTCTTGCAAAAACCCCAGGATGTTTGCTATGTGGCTGCATTTACACAGATTATAGCCTTTAGAAAAAAATGAGGAGATGAAAGTGACTGCAAAGCTAGCTAGGACAGATAGGGGAAGAATTTTCTTTGTGGAAGTTAATGAAGAAGGAACTGAGGAAGATGCTGCTACAGGGGTGACCAAAAGAATGCTTTGCCTCTGTAATTCCTTATGAGTTAAGAGCTGATCACCTGTTCCTCTTGTTGATCAAACACAATCCAAGCAAGAACGTTCTCTACTTTGGCTGATGTTCCCCCTAAGGGTAGAGCAGGATCTGCTTCTTTCTGCACAAAGAGAGCACAATACTGTGGTAGAAAGGAGTAAGGCATAAATAAGACATTGATATCAAGTGCCACGGGCATTTCTAGAACCCCAGAAAAAAACTCTACATTGCTTCAGCAAGACAACTGGAAAAATTATAATGGGCCTTTCCTGCTTAGGGCTCTTCTCAAACAAGTGAACACAATGGAGTTTAATTAATTCTTATTTCATTCTTATCTCACTCTTAGCCACAAAGTCTCCCGTTGTAGTAGGGTTGTCTAAAGAGCTGGATGATGTGCTGTGTAAATCAGAAGTCCAGCAGGATGCCTTCCCTCCTCAGCCAAACGACGAGGCTGATGGTGGGGCCACACTCCAGGAGGTGTTGCAAGCCACTGTCCCCAGCCATCAGGTCCCAAGCCAGAGACAGCTCAGTGCTGAACTACTACTTTGCTCCTACATGTCTCCAGGAACCGATTCCAATGCCTAAACACCACCATGGGGGAAGGCTCTCGGCTGCCATAAAGGCAGCAAAACCCACTGGTCATATTCATGTCCTGAGCGAGTCTCCATACAGATGCTGGGCATGGAGTTATGTAGAGCTTTGTCCCAAACTCTTCTCCTCAGACACTCGCTCCAGGCCCTCCCTTTGGAAGTAGGTAGCAATAAAATTATTCAAAGCATTTAATTGGTATGGCTTTTTGAACCTTGATTTGAAGGTTGCCTTAGGCACTCAATGCTTTTGAACATTTGCCACGTCTTGACTCTTGCCTGTTGCATTTCATCCATGAACTACAAGCACAGGAAAGTGTCATTTACCACCACCAAGAACTTGAATGTCTTTTACCTTAATTTCTCTCACCTGCCATTCTGAAAATAATAATGAATGCAGAAGTAGGGGTTTTTTTTAGTATCACTATGAAACTTTCTAAGAAAATTATTCTCTAGTGCTCTGATGTTTCACATATGTCTGAAAAACTGCAGTTCTTGGAGACCATGAGGTATTTGGCCTTGGAGGAAAGTTGTTCTAAGTCTATAATTTCTCATCCTGCCAATTCTATGACCCTCTGCCTGATGAGTGGGAAATAATAAGTTCAATACAGAGGCGACTACTGAGGGGAAAGTATTTCTCGATCCAAAATTCCATAATGGATGAAAGCCCTTCTAAAGTACCATATTATTTTCAGAATATATTAATGCAGTTGTCTTGTGTGTGACTTGAGGTGGACTGACTGTGTTCACAGCAGCCTGTGTGGTGGTCTTTTGGGATTTCTGCCTAAAACAGTGTTGATACATTTTGGCGGCTGTTGAACTGTACTGCAAAAGCAATTATGGTCTAATTCTGGTCTAATTCTGCCTACATATTCTTTTTGCAGTTATACAAAACGTGTTTATAAGCTATTAAAACATCAGTGAACAGGTATTGGTGGAGTTATGATAGATTTACACTCATGTCTGAGAACAAAATTCAGTCCCAGCTCTCTAGCTGAGCAGGAAGAAAAAAGGGCCATCTTGAAGTCTCAGTTTAGAAATGAATACACAGAGTTTTGTTTCTCCATGTACCACAAAAGCAGACAAAGGAAGAATATATTTATGGGTACATCCCATTTCTAGTTTACAAATACAGGAGGAAAAAATTAACCACATCTTAAATATACAGTAAACTTCAGCTCTGCAAGTGAAGATGTGGGAGGCTTTCCCAAGTCTTAAATGAGAAGGCATGCTGGCAGGGTCAGAGCTTTGAAGTTACCCCACAGGCATTTGATGGTGTTCCAGATCCTGTTTACCTCCCATGGCTTACTGGTAATGTTTACTTTGTACAAAAAGAAAGAGATTTAGGGAAAGGGCCAAATGGCACATCCCCCAGCAGTAACACTGGCTGTGTGTGCTTTCGTGCCAGGGGATCTCTGTTCCATTGGCACACAGAGAGTTGCAAGGGAAGTGTTGTGTCATGATTTCTCATACACTCCTAATATCCTTTCATCAGCATGTTGTAGTTAGATACCTGCCTCGATCTGGAAAAATATGAGGCTCTTCTATGTGTGAATTTCACTTGGGTGTCCCAGGCCAAACACCAAAGCTATTGAACATCTTGTTCTGTCAAAGCATTTTTGTTTGCATCCAGTGGTTACTCAAGAACACAATAGCAGGGACTACTTTACATGTTCTGCATGAAGAAGAATCACTAGGTTCTTGGAAGCATAATGTGTGTAAGTCAAATTTTTTTAAATATCTTATTCTGTAAAAGCACCTTGTTTTATGAGGGATATTGGTAAGGGATGCTGGCTGGTCTCAGGCTCCCCATTAGATTATACACAAGTGTTTACAGCCAGCCAGGATGCAAGTATTTGGGATTCCCGAGGTCATGTGTCTGGGTTACAGGCAGGCCAGAAGATAAAAGGGCTTTAAATTTTTTTCCAGGATAATATGAGAGCAAAACACTTTATCAATGGTAAAAATCAATGGAACTGAGGGAAAGCAGAAATGTGAAGAGATATAGAGAACAAATTTTCAGGACAGTTCACTAGCCCTTGGTTATCCCAGGCATGTGGGAATTTGAATTGCAGAATGAAGAAATGATATATTGTACAAATTCCATGGCAGTATGCAGATAACATAACATTTGAATTATTCTGTGGCCTGAAGAAGAACCTTTTCCATGGGAACAAATTCTCTTTTCACATTTCAATTGGAGTTGAATCAGTTTACATTGGCTGAAAATTTGACCCTGTGTTTTCCCATTATCCACGTGCCTGTTCCTTACAGTGCTTGGCAGACAAGGAAGGGTATTTTCAAATCTTATTTGTTTTCAAAACTCAGTCACTAACAATATGTGCACACAATATTGGCAAACAAACTCCATTTCTGGACCTATGATACATCTGATTTCACTAGCTGTAAGGACTGGCAAGAGTATCCACACTAACATTTATGCAAATAACATACAAGACTCCTGAGTCACTGCATCATTTGACTAGCTATGCAAATCATACCACAAGGATTGTCACAGAAATGAGGAAGAACAATTATTTTTAACATCCAGACTGATGGTCAAAAGCAATTCCTTTCTCCTCAGAATGGTGAAAATTACACAATGTGCTACAGGGCTGAACAATCCTGAAGGGTGTTTCAGGTTTCCAAGTCCATAATTTGGTAAGGTAGCTCAGTAGCTAACAGTACCCACAGGTTTTGGGTAGTGTGGTTAGTTAAGTTCCTGGTTATGAGTACAACTACAATAATTACATTTTATGATCAAGAGACACTCCCAAATATTGCGTCTTGTACAAAGGATAAATTGACTAATAAGTATTTGAACAACTTAGCCAGTAGCACATATCGAACTTTAAAGATAACTGAATGTAATTGTTTGAATTTTCAGTCAGGAGAACTCAGGACAAAGATGAGTTAAAACTTCAGGAATAAGGAAGAACTGAAATGTAACAGAAGTTTGGAAACTCTTTGTCCAGAAGCTTCAAAAACAGGTTCAACAAACACCTATCTACTGTAATCTAGATCTTTCATCCCACCTTAGGGCAGCAGATGCACCAGGAATCTCAAAGATCCTTCCAGCCGCGGTTATGTCATTTCTAACCAAACTTAACAACAACAGCTCCACTGCATGAAAATATCTGCTATCTTTTTCACTGGCTAAGCAATATAGGAAAACAGCCTATTTTGTAAGATGCAAAGGAAATTTGCTACTTTCTGCTGCATCCCACAACGATGAATGACAAGAAAAGGGATGCATTGAGGCAGAGTCAGGAGAGGAATACTTATTGACATTCTGTATCCTACAGCTTTAAAAAATGTTGCACTTGCTGTTAAGTTAAGGAAACCTGGCTTAAAAAATTACTTAAATTGCCACAAAGAAATGATATCCAGAAATATTACAGATGAGATAATTCAGAAAGCCAGAATCAGCTTATAAATCAGGGTCATCATGCAGAAATATTTATCTGGGTAGTCATATCAGCTTACACTATGGAAGTCTGTTAAGAAGACACATGCAGATGTCCCTGTCTACCAATGTAATTTCCTATTAGTCAAAGCTTATGAACAATGAGAAAGGGTGTGAGCAGTGAAGGTACAGGCAGAACTGGCTGTATTGCTAAAGCTAATTTTGGATGCTGATCAGTGAATCAAAGATGAAGACGATTTTGCTGTTATTTTGTGTCGTATGTAAATTTCCCTGGGGAGTAAATGGGGTTTATTATAAATGGGGTTTATTGCAACTGTGGAAAAGCTTCTGGTGCACAAAGAAGTTCAGTTGGAAAAACAACAGTGCTGGGCTCACCTTTTCCCTGGCAAGTTGAATGACCAGCATGAGGTGGCTCAGTTCTCTGCAAAGTTCACACTCATCAATTCCTGCACCTTGTTGCCAGTAAATTCAGTATTGGAGAGTCAGCAGACAGCAGTGCTATTTATAAGCTGACATTTGGTTTTCAATAGGTTCTTGACTCATACAACCTGAAGGTCACTGAAATGAATATCAGAATCTGCTCAGGTGGTGCTTCCCAAATGAGCTGAGACCATCAGCAACATCTGGAGTATCTCCAACTTCCTCAACTTCAAGAGGTATGTTTTCTGTCATGCTAAAGTTTCTGTGGATCACCACAGATACTTTATCACCCTAATTGCTCTGATATATTGGATAACACTTGTTATTTGTTGTAGCAGATGTCTGACAAACAGGGAGGGAGGCCCTCTTGGCCAGTGAAAATCAAAGGAGTCCTTGTTTTATTCTTGCTATTCAGCAACTTCACTCATCTAATGGTACCTTTACTCACAGGCAACCTCAGACAAATCAGGTACTCTGTAATTACCACCTGAGCAGGGTGGTAGCAGAGCATGCATTTGCATTTTGTAAGATGAAAGGGACAAGAAAAGCCTTTGCTGTCAAACTTGAGATCAGTCTCTGGTTTCTCGACAAGAATCTGCTACATCCTGCAGACACTGACAGCAAGGGAAGCATATGGCTGCAAAGAGTGAGGAAAAAAGCCATGGGAGAACTGTAGACATCCAATTTTCTTGCATTCTCTTGAAGCAAAGAATAATCACAAGGAATATGCTGGTGGTCTGTTCTGCTGCAGAGTGAGTAATTGCTTCTTGCTGTGAGGTTGTGTTCTGCTGATTGACATCACCTACTGGATCTTTGTTCCTTGCTTTGGCCTTCCTATGCTTATCTCATCCATGTAGTCAGAACTCTTTGTGGTTTAAAAATCATATAGAGAAGTCTTACTTCCCCTGGTCCTGGCTCCAAGGCCATCAGAAACATCAAAAAATGTTGCTGGAAAGTGAAGTAAAATTTTGAGACTTTCAGTCAAAATAACTGCAAACAGATAAACAGTGCTGGGCAAAACTTATCCCTAAGGATGTAGTGCTATTTACAGTTTTATCTAAATGTGTGGAATTTTAGGTTTAAAGAGCAGGTCAGTCTGCAATCCATTCCTCTGTGCCTTACAGCAACTTTACTATGGCAAGCATCTGACCACCAGCTAAAAGGGCTATCTTTGAAATCTGCATTCTTGACAAAGTAGTCTATCTGAAACAAAATCTGTCACTGCCTGTGTACTTGCAGTGCTTTTACATCTTCATCTTCCTTTCCACACAGCAGCATCTCAGCAACCACTTCTCTGTAACGTTTAGAAAAAGTCATCCTGCTATTTATCCTTTTCTTTTAGCAAGTTATCAATGGAAAGGAATAAAGAGAGTCCCCTGATTCTGAGACTACTGTGATCATCTTCAATCCCCTTCATTTTTCTCTGGCCTGCAATGAACCTCTGCATTATTCAAAGAGCGAGAAGGGAATCACAGATCTGGAAAATGCAGTGCAAGTCCTAGTCCAGCCCTCTGTTCAACAGCAGGATGAGCTGTAGCTTTGCCTTTCCCAGCAAGCATTTGCATAGTAAGTCTCCTCAAAACTTACAATCCGGGAGACCCTTCAATCTGCTTGAACAAAAGCTCTTGGATTTCCCAGACATTCCCATTGAAAAACTATCTCTGTCTAAGCCACACTCTAACCTACACTAAACTAACCTAGAAGAGAACAAAATAGCAAAGCGGGAGACTAGAGTAACAGCAGAGAATGTTCCTTTCTGGGAATGACTGCTTGTCCAGCTTCATTGTCTGCAATTTGACCACTGACAGAAAATTATTCATGTGAAAAAAATACACACCAAATGGGAAAATGGAACCATAGTTAATCTTTAGATTAACTCAAAATGAATTAAGAACAGAAGTACCTACAAAACCAGAGAAATAACAAACAATGATGAAGAAACCTGGAGAAACCTGTTCACTTTAAACGGTTAAGACAAGAGCTCAAAAGTATTAGAAAACTAAGCAGGGGCTAAGAGAGTAGTGTTTCATTCTGTGAGCATATTAGATAACTTGAACTTTGCTTTAACAGATTACTACACAGAAGAATGCATTTTAAGGTAAGTGTGGCTTTTAGCACAGACCCCTGTGCCCGAAGGCCATTAATTATTGTGCTTCAGGATTGCAATTTTCCATTTGCTGTACTAATATGGATTAAAAACTGCCAGTATTCCTGAAAGACAAACACTTGGTTGTGTCTTGCTGCTCAAAAAACATCTTTCTGTGCTGGGAGACACCTGGATGCTCCCCTGACTTAAAACTGTTATATCTTGTAGCTCCTACCTGTATACTTCCCCCTCTTATATTCCACAACATTTTTCCTCCAACTGTGCTATGCCCAGTGCCCAAAGTAAGAATGCAAGAAACCAGAAGAAAGGGAACAGCATCTGCCCAGTTCTGCTCTGCAGTTCCTGTTGGTGACAATGTGGAATCCATTCAGTGCAGGTAGCTCTGGGTGGAGCTGCAGGCTGAGCTCTGGGTGGGAGCCCCAGGCAAGGGGCCATGAAGTGCCCACCTAGTGCAGACCAAAGGGCCCAGGGAGCTGTGGCTCAGCCAGGAGATTGGACTCTCCAGGAGCCAAGGACCTTGGACTCACTCTTAGCTTGTGAGGGTATAAAAGCCCAAAGTGTCCTTTCTTTGGGGTCCCTCCTTGGAGGCATCAGCTCCAGCTGATATTTTGTTATTGCACCAATATTTGAATTACTTTAAGGATTGAGATGTCTGAGGCTCTGTGATGGTAAGGAAATCTGGTGTGACTGTGGATGTGGGGGATTCAGCTGTGAAGTGGCCTTGATCCCGGCTTGGTTGGTGCAGATGTAACTGCTGGAGTGGCTCCTGGATGGTCAGACAGAGAAGTTTCCTCAGCACTGAGGAACAGGCTCAGCAGGTAGGATTTTAGGTGACAGTGTGGAGAGCAGCCAGAAAACAGGAAAGTAAACCAGGTGCTTCTTTGGGAAATTTTCTTGCCCCTGTGTTAAGCAAGACTCCACGGCTTTTGTTGCTTCAGGCAAAATCTGTGCAGGTCTGACTCTCTTGTTGTCAGGGCTTGAATGAACAATGTGCTTTTAATTTCTATTTCCTCCCAAGAAATAGCTATGGGAAAATTCAAACCCATGACTACCGTATGACTGATAGGAAACTGCCTTTAGAGTTTCCTAAATACCAGAGAAGCCTATTATCCAGTTGGGTAGATGTGTAAATATATCTTAGTAGTGATAACTGAGTACTTGTTACAAAACTGTGTTGTTAGTGCTTGCATCCACTCAAGTGAATACTTGCCCACCCACACACCATATCAACCTGAATGTGAAGAAGGATCATTTCTCAGGAAAATAACACCAGAGATATACTACTTCTTATAAGCAGGTTGCTCTGTCCCTGCTGCCTATGACTTACTGAAGCCATATAAGACAATCATCAGATGTCCTCAGAGACATTGACAAAAATGAGGAGTAATGAGAAGTTCTGGGCTATACTTAGGCTATAGTTTAGCCCAGGACTGAATCAGTGGGCTGGTTATAGAAGTATAATTATTTCTACTACAAAAACTGTATGTTGCATTCATTGGTGCCACTTCTGACGTCAAAACACAACGAAATTCTTTGAATTTATTTCTTTACAGGTGAAAAACCCCTCTGAAATTGCCTTTGTTTCTAGGAGTTGGTTTTCTTTTTTTATAACTAAGACTTTTTTTTTTTTTTAATGTCTTAGTATGCATTTAAAATGGTGACTTTTTTCTGAACTCCTAGGGATATGGGAAAATTCAAGATTCCACAACAGGTCCCCTAATTATACTAACTGGTTGCAACAGACAGGAATATGATTCATTGTGAGTGAAATTTACGCTGCCACTGGGAGTGGCAATGGTTTTATATCCCATTGCTCCAGAAGCTCCATCAAGAAGCTCGACTGTCAAGTTGACACCGTCAGTCCTGGGGAGAAGGTAAATATCTCCATGATCTTTAATTCTAAATGACAGAACTAGGATCTAAGGATCAATATGTCCATTAGTAATATACATACCTCCTTTGCACATATATATGGCATGTGACATATTTTGAGGAAGTGACAAATATTTCCAAGTCGCTGTGCAATGTTTTGGATTACATTAAAATGTATGGGCTGAGTATTGATTATGTGCTTAACTTGTACAATGGTACTTCTAAATTTCTACTTTCCAAGTGTGCTTCTAAAGAAGATTAAAACCATTTGCCACTTCTTTTATATGACCCAGACTGGTAATTTATAAGAGCATAGTCTTTCTATAATGTCATATCTTTCAAACGTTTATATGGATAATTTAATTCTTCTTGTGTAATAGGGGAAATATGCTTACTACATGCGTGGAGGAAATTATGCAGACTCAGTAAGAATCAAACCAAATATGACTTAGAACAGTGGGACTTCTGAAGTCCTGAACTTGTGATCAGATGTTTCTACAACACTTTACTGGATACAGACACTGGGAAAAGTCTTTCATGAGCAAGGAACTCTGTTCTAGGTCTAAGATATGAAGAGTTTTGTAGAACATTCAAGATGATCTGTTTGTAATAATAGTAACTGAAGGGTATTTGGGAAAAAGAGTTTAAGCTGCAGGAAAAAGGTTTAAGCCTCAGATAAAAAAATATGTCTGGAATTTTCCACTAATGCATAATGTGTTTTGTTCAAAATCTTACTGAGCATGTTTGTAGTTCCATTTTCTGTCAAACATTTGTTAACCAACA
Organism: Sturnus vulgaris; assembly: GCF_052056855.1. Lineage (NCBI taxonomy): Eukaryota > Metazoa > Chordata > Aves > Passeriformes > Sturnidae > Sturnus > Sturnus vulgaris. The sequence goes on along the minus strand of NC_142243.1, from coordinate 74,984,399 downwards.
AGCCTTAGAAGGACACAGTATATCAGGCAGAGCTGAGTAATACAAGCAAAGTTTTCAGAGAGAAACAAAGAGTAAGATATGATAAAGGGTGTAATTAATAAGTGCTATGCCTGGAGGACTCAAGGCAAAAAGATCAGGATATTAACTGAGCTGGAAGTTTGGTTAGGACAAAGTTAGGGCTGAATGGCAAAGCCATAGCTATGGTATGAGCTAGAGAAGCAGCTCAGCTCAGAATATTGTTTCTGCAAATGTGTTTCTTCTGCTATTCAGGGTGCTGGTTTTCAGATTCACTGTGAAATCCCAAATGTATGAACAGGGAATTTCCATGAAGTACTGAATAATTCAACCAAGCTATTGTAAAAAACCTCATCAGGGCATCTAAACATAGTAGGTGTAAGGATGAGAAGCCTAAATTATTTTTGCCCTTGTTTCAGGTGATTGCAGTGCCACAATGTGCTCTCTCAGTGCAGCCAATGCCAGGTTCTGCCTTGACTTTTTCAGAGAGCTGAACAAAAGAAAAAGAAATGAAAACATCTTCTTCTCCCCACTAAGTCTTTCAGCTGCCTTTGGAATGGTTGTCCTTGGAGCCAGGGGCAGCACACTCGAGCAGATTGAGAAGGTAAGTCTTTGCTCTGAAAAAGGAACGGTGGCAAGATATAGGCCAAGAGGCTGTTTGTACCATCTGATACAGTTCCTAAACATCCACAGGGCTGATGCACAGAAAGCCCTTTTAAAAATACATTATGCTGTTCCTAATACCAAACTTCTTCAGACTAACCATTATTATTGAAGTGACTGTTCAATGAATACATCAGTGCTAAGACAAGTGTTTTGGAGGTATCCCTGCACTCTCAGAGCTCAGAAGAGTTCCTTACCCTTAATGTGTTTTTTTGCCTTCTCTGTACACTCAAAGCCTTCTTTCTCACATAGAAATATTTCAAAGATTTCATGCACTCACCATCTCTTAAAACTACTTGGTCACTTGCAAGGATTTTATGGTAAAGAATAAAGGAGCCTTTCCACAGGGACTGTATCTGGCAGTGTTTTGGGTTAGGCTAGCAACACTGCTTCAGCTTTGAAGTATCTTCACTCAGCTGCATTCATCCAACATTTACATTGCAGGTCTTTCATTTCAGAGAAGTTTTGAGCAGTACGAGACAGGAAAACAGATACCCTTCTGAGGAGGTAAGATACAATTGCACCTAAGCTGAAACAAGAGGAGCCAGTTTGTCAGCCTTTTTCCTTGAAGGCAATCACTTAATCAGAAAGCACAGCAAGGCTGATCAACCTCTCCATCTAGATTTGCCAACCTGTTCATTACTGTTCCTTTATTACTTATTTAAGGGGCGTTGTGAGATCATACATTTCAACAGCTGAGCCTTCTCTTTTTGGGTTTCTAACCAAAACAGCAATGGCAATCTAAAATGTGATAAGTGCTTCAACTGCCACCTGCAAAGGTTTGACTACAGAGCATGCCAAAGGCACCTTGGCTTCTCCCAGCCTCTAAGGCAGCAGCCTTTTGCTCAGTGTGCCCAGAGACATCACTGTAGGACACGGCGTGGTTTGGAGGTGAACTGGTGCGGGATTGAAGGGGAACTGTTTTGTCATTCTGCACATATGGCACAGGGGGAATAGCAGGTGGTGTCCTGGTGCATTTATTCCAGTGCCTGTATCAGCTGGGTGGAGTAGGGCTTCTCATGCAGAGAGAGGCTGCAATTCACCCTCAGGTCCAACTTTACATAGGAAAGCTCAAGCCTACCACGAAACATCTGTTTTCCTGTTTGAAGTGTGAACAAGATGAAGGAGTCCATTCCCAGTTCCAGGCTCTGTTGGCTGAAGTCAGTGAACCCGGACCAGGCTGTTGTCTCACTATTGCCAACAGGCTCTTTGGAGAAATTACTTATCCCTTCTTCCAGGTAAGCGACCGTGGTCTCCCTTGTAACAGCTCCTAGGAGTGGGGAGCTCAGCGGAATGTTTTCCATCATAAAGCACAAAGGGACATATGCCTTTTTTACTAATTTCTTTCTTGCTGATCTACTACATGGAACTATCCTGAAGCCATGAAATTATCTATCTTATAAAAATCATCACGTTACAATAAGCTTCTGCAATTTGTACTTTCCAGCAATACTTGGATTCCACAAAGAAATTCTATCGAGCAGAACTGGAACCAGTAAATTTTAAATACACTGAAGAAGAAGTCAGAGAAAAAATTAACTTCTGGGTTGAAAATGAGACAAAAGGTAAAGAAAAAAATGTGTGGGTCTTTCGGTTTGCAATTGAACCACTTAGGAATATCACTCTAGTTTTTTTCCAAAGATAGCAGGATTTTTATATATTAAACACCTGCACTAATTTTTTCTTTTCAATAGGAAATAAATGTAATAAGGGGAACAAAAATGTCTTGAGTTCCTTGGTTCCAAAGCTGTACATAAATATTTGCCATTTGTCTGACAGCATCATACCACTTGTCAATTTAAAATAAGTAACTGTTAATAGTCTAAGTTAGCTGATTGCCGGAACAAAGTAATAATTCTTCTTAATTCATTATTTTTAAAGGTAAAATTAAAGACCTATTTGCTGCTGGTTTCATTGATCCTTCTACTGTACTTGTCTTGGTCAATGCTATATATTTTAAAGGAAAGTGGGCAGTAGAATTTAAGAAAGAAGACACTAAAGAAATGTATTTCCACCTGAACAAGGTACAGTATGGGCAGGAACTGAAGCAGCTGGGGGATGGAGGTCAGATGTCTGTCTCCTATAATAGCAGATGGGGGCTTTTCTCCTCTCTGTTGTCCCAAGACAAAACAGTGGTCTTAAGTGAGAAAAATAGAAGGCTGTATTTCTCTCTGTTTTCCTAACCAAATATGTAAATGTTTGTGTCAATTCACATCAGAAGTGGCTCTTGAGCAGCTGAGATCCTTGGAACAAATCCACTGAGCACATGCACTAACTTTGTTGGGGATTTTGCAACTAAGGGTGCTGTTTCAAAAACAGCCTGCTCTTGAGATTGATACTGAGGATTCTGTTTCTTTGCTGCTATTTCTGAACAGAACACTGAGTGCTTGCGGGAAAAAATGTACTAAAGACAAATTATCTCAGGGGAATGTATACATTATTCATGAAGAATTTAATTTATGGGTTGCATAAGATGTATCTGTTTCCTCATCTGACACACCAGAAAAAAGAAAAATGTAATGAGGAAGTTGTGGGTAAAGTAATTTGATGCCATTAGAAAGGGAAATGTAGTTTTTATGTTTCTAAAATGGATAACTTCATTGGGACTACAGTTTACAGAAATATATCAATGCTACAAGTACATTAAACCCATGACCAGTTTAAATGATGTTTTTGAGCTCAACTATAACCTCAGTGCTGAAACCAATTAAAACCAGGGTGATAATTTCTGTATTTTCCCTTTAATATGTTCCATGTGTTCCAGAATGAAAGAAGGAAAGTGCAAATGATGTTTCAAGAAGGATATTTTAACATGGCCATCATAGAGGAACTGAAAACAAAAGTCATAGAGCTCCAATACTACAATAACGAACTGAGCATGTTCATTCTTCTTCCTGAGGATGACTGTGAGGACTTTACTGGCCTAGAACAGGTAACACTTCATTTTCTCTCTAGTAACATACATAGAGAGCAATACTTTAGCATTGCTCCAGTGTGGTCAGAAGACAAGTGGGAAAAACTGAACTTCCTTTCCTTGCATTCATTACGGTGCCAATCATTGCTCCCAATATCATCTTACAGCTTGAATGTGCCCTCACCTATGAAAAACTCACAGAATGGACCAGCTTGGCTATGATGCAACCACTGAGAGTGAAGGTGTACCTGCCCCAGTTCAAGATGGAGGAAAGTTATGTTCTCAACAATACTCTCCAGGAGATGGGAGTAATGAATGTTTTTGCCTGGGGAAAAGCTGATTTGTCAGGAATCTCTAAGAAAGATGGCTTGGTTGTGTCTAAGGCCATCCAGAAGACAATCGTGGAAGTCAATGAAGAGGGCACTGAAGCAGGTTGTTCCATGGGGCTTCTTCCAATACCTCTGTGTTGCCCAGTAACTTATGAGTTCAAAGCTGACCATCCATTCCTCTTCTTCATCAGACACAACCAAACCAACACCATTCTCTTCTTTGGAAGATATTCCTCTCCCTAAGTGGAGGTTATATTGGAAATTAGCTATTTCTCCCCACTTACATCCCAACTGGCAAACAATAAGGATAAAAGACAAAACAAAAGACATTTCTCTAGACTTTATCCTAAAGTCTTGTTTGCTGTAAATAAAAAGACTATCTGAAAAGACCCAAATTAAAGATAAAACCCTTAACTCCATGAATCTTAGGCATATTTTACTTTTAGGAGGCCTCATGAAAATGACATCTACCTTAAAATACACTATGAGGTATTTGCCAAAAACTGTAGTCCTCTAGGGACAGCTGCAAAGAAGATTTTACTTTAAGCCTTTCCTAATGGGTATGGATCCAATAAACCCATTACTTTAGTAATGAAGATAAGTGATCTCTCACATGAAGTAGACAGGAGGATTGGGATCTGCATTAAAAGCATAACCTCAATAATTGGTCTCTTTTAGCCTTACCTACCTAAGGTCTCAAGGAAAATACCACTTTATAGGGGAGCAGAAAAGCATTCCCCTGGGGCCTCCTATTACATATTGCTTGGGGGCAGTGTTTCAAACTGGAACTTTCAGAGAGCAGAGAAGACAGAAGATTTCCTGGTGTAATTGTGCTTGTTCTCAAGAAGGGCAGACCCACTGCTTATTGTTCTTTTCTGTGCAAAACCCTGTATGTGTGAGCAAGTTCTCCAACTTCCTCATAAACTTCCACATAACAAAAACAGGGTTTCAGAATAATGGAACAATTTTCTGACTAGGCCTGCTCTGTGATGGCTGGGAATGAAACATACAATTCCTACATTCAACTTTGAGTAGTGATCAGCCATTCTCACTTCTAAGAGCCAGATCTGTTTGCGCCTCGGGAGTTTCTTGCTTCAGCTATTTTATTCATCCTTAACATTAAAAGAATTAAAAATATCTAGTGATGGTTTTTAGATTGGTAGTCTGTGTTTATTATTTATTATTACTATTTATCATGATAAACCCACTGCAAGCTAAATATTAAATGTAGTAGTCTGTAGAATTAAATGAACAGAGGAATAGTGTCATATAGTAAGTAAAGATAATGGTAATCCTTCTCAAAAATGTAAATGACACTTAAGTTTACCTCCCACTTTTAAATATTCACCATGCTGAGTTTAGGCACTAGACAATTCAACATTATCTGAACCTGCTCCCTCTTTTACATGACCACTATTAGTTACCTGACTTAGGGATGAGCAGTTCTCTGGCAAGCAAATCAAGAGGAAAATTTCTGGTAAAGCTAATTTTCTTGCTTATGATCTAGTTCCCTAAAGCACCTCCTGGATGTTGTGGAGTAGGTGGTGGGAAGGAATAACACGGGGTCACAAGAAGGGAGCAGTCTGCCCAGTCTGGCAGTAGGTAAAGTCCAAAATCCACATCTGAAGTATTCATCATATGAAGACTACTTGCTTTTATGGGAAAAATATTCCACTCTTTGATGACTCACTTCCCCTTTCCCTGTTACTCATTGATGGGAAGAAGGTAAACACTGTGAGCATACTGGTGCCACTGTAGAACATGATTCAAAGGGCTCTTCCAAATGCTGAGATATGCAGGAAAAATTACAGTAAATTACAGTACTCAACGCAACTTGAACTGCTAAATAAAGAAGACCCATTATAGCCTGGAGATACCTCATATGGCTGCAACTGCAGTATGAAATACAGCCTGAAATAGTAAAAGACACAGTTTTCATACCAATTAGCTGGTAGGAGAACACCAAACACAGGCTGTTAGCTCTTTGATAAATAAAGTATGCAAAAAACAGCTGTACATGTTTTTTGCCAACTGCCATTGGAATTTTGTGCATATCTGGTTTGTCCAATTAAAATAACTTAGGTTAAAAGAAAAAAAAGAGTAAAATGAACAGTATTAGAATTTATTAGCTTGCACAATCAGGCCTATATATTTTCAGATAAAATGTAATAGAAAAAGAATTATTGTGATAAAAGCAAGTGTTTTAACATATTATTCCAAAAAGCACAAGTCTCACAACAGGAGACTTGTTCTGAGCCTGACACATAGGCTTCTGTGTATGAGCAAAGGAGAAGGTGTGGCTGAAACAAAGACGTCACTTAGTTTACTGTAGCAGAAGAAATTTCATACTATAATTTTAAAAAAAGGAAAACCTGATTTCAGGGATATCTAGATAATTCAGAACCAGCAACAAACTACAGCATAAATTATAATAAAAAAACCCTGTCTTCTCCTTACGCAATCTTTTTTCCTTATTGCCATTTTAATCTACATGACATCAAACAACGTGGTGAAAAACACCAAAAGCTGGAAAGTTGCCTCCTGCTTCTAGCAGCTCCTACTTGGGAGGGCAGTGCTCCCACAAAATCAGGGATGCTTACTTAAAAATAGAAGGTAAGCCCTCCAGTCTGGCAGCAAATGCTTCTCCTGTGGGAAACTAGTTTGTCAAGTTTGATGCCAAGCAATAGCGCTTGCAGACCAGGGAAAAGTTGGAAACTCCAAACGGTGCCTGGAGCAGACATTTCCCTGAAAGGCATTCCACTGCCTCCTCCCCAGGGACAGGCTCAATGCCAAGTGTTGAACCACACCAGCATACATGACAGCCTGCAAAAGTGTAGACTGACAAAAAGCAAAGCAAAAGATGTCAAATAGTATTTGCATGAGGATCCATGGAAAGGTAACACACATTTGTCCCATAATAGAAAGATCTTTGTCTTTCCACAGTCTAATTACTAACTCTCTACATATTCGCATTTACTCTGAACTCTATTCTCCCTGATGATTGTAGTTCTCTTCAGTTTTCTCTGAAACTGCTTTTCTTTAAACATTTTCTTAGTACATATGCATAACATAATTTTTATTGTATCTTCAAAAGCTTTGCAACGCATAAGCAAGAAGGGCAAAGGAAGATTTTTGGATTGTCACTGAAAAAGCTGAAGAGGGCAGCTTTGAGTCACACCTCCCCTCATCCCCACTAATGAAGAAGACTAATGTTTATTTCCATCAAAATATAGCTGGTAGGAAGTTTTATAGTAGGAAGCCCTGCTTCCTTATGATCCCAGTAAGAAAGGCACTCAGGCACAGTAAAGTGCACAGTGTGTGATGCAGATGGACAGGCCATCCAAAGCACAAGAAAACATTACTTTCAAACACTGTACAGTAATTCCTGAGCAACCAGAAGAAATTAAATGTGAAAATAAGAACAGAGGAATGGAAAGAGCTGTTTTCCCAGCTCCTTGGTCTCCTTGTTTATGCCAGCATCAGGGAAGAGGGGCAAACACCATGTACTGGTCTAGGCACGAAGGGCAGCAGAATCCTTGCTCACCTCTTTTTTGGGACAAACATGGATATGAAAGAGATTTTAATTTGCTTGTCTTGCTTTCACAGTACGACACTTGTAGCTTTTGAATTCCAGGAGAAGAGTCTGTTTTCCCCAGGTCCCTAACGAGGCAAAGTTACAAAAGAGCAGGTGTCTGTTGGTGACTGCCCATGCTGATCAAAATTTGCAGCTACTCCCAGGCTGATTCTGCAATCACTTTTGCACTAACAGTTGCTGTATTAAAAACCCCCAAAATTAACCCAAGGGTTTGCAGCTACAGACTAGTCTCTGGAGAAGTTGTACTGCCCCATCTATGATTACTGTCACAACCAATCTTTCTTTCTTCCATGAGCTTCTCTACTTTGGATGTTTTAAACCATATTGTCTATCTTGGCAAGGTAGTTTTTCACGTTAGGGTAGCTTACATAATGAACCGAGCAGTTTCAGATTTTCAATCACTGTACCCGTGCATAGAAACTGTTGTGGTGAGTGTGTTGCATATGTAGACATATGAAACATAGAGTGTACAAAGAAGGCAAATATGGTACATGGGAGAAGAAAACAGAAACATCTGCATGCCCTCTTCCAGGAGACTAGATGTAACAAAATGTGTTTTGAGAAAATCCTGGACATTATGCAAAGAAATGGCCTTTTTAGCAGGGTCGCTTCTGTCCTTCCTAGACAATTTCCACAGGGGTCCATACAAACAAATTGAACCATAGCATACAAAGGACTATAGGTCCCTAGGAAAACTCTACATGGAAGCCCCAAAGATGTGCTTGAGCAATTGCTGAGAGGTAGCTGGAACTCTAATGTGAATATGTGAGAGTCAGAAAAGTCATAGACATGACAGCTCTTTGCACACAAAACCTGTGCCCTCAGGCAGCAATGGTTTGAGAAGCATGGATAAAGTAAAAATCAACAACAGTCCAGCTCACAGAATAGGGAGCAAGGGACAAGGTGAGAGGAAAGCTCCTTCTTATCTTCAGATTTTACCATCCTCTTTGCTGCTATAATATCCTCATTCTGAATTGGCAAACTAAAAGCCACTCCAATTATCAGGCTCTGCACAGACATCCCTGCATTTCAGCAAGGCAAACAACACTGTGAAGGGTAAAGCAGCTCCCCTTCCTTTTCACAGAGGGTGCACCTATTGCCTTATGCTCTGTGACTTAGTAGGTACAAATTTGGATTTCTATTATCCATTGCCACGGCCTTTGCAGATGCCAGATTTGTTTCTTTACTGCTCATCAAGTCTATTATTTAATAAAGAGTAATAGCTTTTTACAACTGAATGATATTTTATATTGTGTATTATGGTTGTCTAACAGACCATGAATGTTCCTGTAGACAGATTCTGTAGTTTATTCACCTGCCATAGTTACAAGGTATGGAAGATCTATGGGAATGGCCTGTACAAGTACCATGAGCCTTGTTGCCATGACCTGCACAGAATGAAAATTAAAAGCTGACTCTTAGTCATTCTTTAAATACCACTGACTGGTTTAAATAAATTTCTGAATACCTGAATACTCTGGGGTCAGGCTTACAGTCCAGGAAATATGGAATTCCTGACCTTTCAAGTCTCTTCCTCTTCCAGGCCCATCTTCAGGCTTCTCAGTCATCTCAACATTGTTGCTCTAATTTTCATCAAAACAAGGCTTTAGCAAAATGTGCTTTCTCCTCAGAGCCCTTCTCTCCTTCTCCTGCACACCTGTGCTGTGGACCCTTCTAGCTTGGCCTCAGGTAAAATACTGTAGTCTCACCTAGGCAGAGGAATGGATGTGGCTGTACATGCCATACACCACACCAGTCTCTGCACTCCAGGAATATATTTCTGCATTTTGTCAAACCAAAACACTTTTCAGTCTTGAAAACTAAGCAGAAACTTTTAAGTTTGTTCTAAAATGAAAAAAATCCATTTCAAACCCCTCTCAATATAATGACCATCCTGCGGCTGGCTTTGCTTGGAATTACATTATTTTGGCAAGGTCAGATAACCACCACTCTTGAGGAACTTCCGTCTGTTCCACTGCATGATGCTGCAGTGAGTTGTTGCATATCTACCAGACCTTCAGCAGTTCAACAGCATCCACCTTTCCCTTCATGGTTGGTGGGAGCACTGTGCTTAGAGTGCTGTCAGCACTGACAGTGCCTCACTGCCGAGGAGAAGAGGTTATAGCAAAAGCTTAAAAAATTCATTTTTAAATCGGGTTTTACTTCAATTAATAAAGGTTGACTTGCTGCAGATAGAACATCAGCTTAACATTGGTCTGCTCAATGTTTCAAGGTGCAATGAATCAAAAGGTCATGACAAAAGGTAGTGACTGAAAAGATGACTCCTTGAAGGCAACAGTGGGAGTGTCTCAAATCATGCAATATATATCACCAACAGCTCAGGGAGCTGTTTAGCTTCAGCTGGCAAGCTGGATTATTACATACCTCTTTGAAGTTTGTGGGGTAAGTATTTAACCAAGAAAATGTAATTTTTAATTTGTATCCTTTAAGATGGAAAAAAAAAAAGATATTATGTTTAAGAACCTTAAGGTAAGTATAAGACAGGTATGTAAAAAGACAGCATATACAGTAATTTTGTCTTGCCTTCTCAATATATCTTATACTGTTTGACTGTCAAATACTTTTAGGTGTGCAAAATATGTGGCTTGTGCACTACAGCATTGAGTAGAAATAGTTCGTTTTCATTTAAAACCTGTTTGTCACATTAAAACTATCTTTTTATAATGTTAATAATTGGGAATAAAGACATTTTTCTTTTCTCAATCTCACTCCCTGACAAAACCCATATATTATACATGTATTTATATATATGTAGCAATATATATATATATATATATATGCATGATTGTGCTAAAAAGTACCAGTAGAGATTAAATGTCTGAAACAGGACCACAGGAAAACCCTAAACTTATATGTCAGCATCTAGGCAGCTGTCTTACAGAACAACTTACTCCTACTCTTGCTATAAACAACAGAAAAGCAACCTCCAAATTTGTGGCTGGTTGTACTAAGCAACAGTAAGAAGTACACAAAGTGTAGTGAGTTGACTACGTTTCATTTAAAGATTGAAAGCAGTCACAGAAAAATATGAAATATTAAGTTTGCATTGCCTCAAACACCATTCAGAGCCCTCTGGATGGCCATGAGGGAAACTCATTCATTCAATGTTATATTTATCATATCAAAGGGTGGATGAAATTTTCTATTCCCTAAAAGGCAAGTACAAGGTACTATCTTGCTGATAGTATCTTGTTGAGACAAAACAAACACACATTCGTATGTAAATGGATCAGGATTTACAATATTTCTAATGATTGGCAGGCTTCACATCATTCACTGGTTCAGCATCACAAAACCAACAATGAACTGGCAGTTTCTGGGCTATTGGCAGAACTTTTTAAAACAAGCACTACAAATCGTGACCAAAAGTCATATTTCTGTTTGCTTTAGGTAACGCTGATTTCACAATGGGCTCCATCAGTGCAGCAAATGCAGAATTTTGTTTTGATGTGTTCAAAGAGGTGAAAATTCAGCATCCCAATGACAACATCTTTTATTGCCCCCTGAGCATGATTGCAGCCTTGGCCATGGTCTATCTGGGAGCAAGAAATAACACTGAGTATCAGATAGAGAAGGTAAGTTACATAAATGAGTATAAACTATCTGTGATCCCATTCAAAGAGGCAGCAGATTATCCATTTATATCTTCCAAACCTTCCTAGCAAAAGAATGGCTTTCCAAATTCTGGAGCCACTTTTCACTTACTGCATTTCCCCATGAAGGGCAAGAAAGAGCAGTTTTGGAGGATGGTTAGGGCAGGTCTCTTGCTTCAGCTTATATTATCTCAGAGACCTGATTCCTCCCAGGTGGAAAGGACAACTTGAAATGTACAAAAGATGAAATGGTTCAGGAAACATGAGTCATAGTTATAAATAAAATGTAAGGCTGTAGCTGATTTATGGACAACGCCATTAACTGGAAAATGAGGGATCTAAGATGAAGATCACAATCACAAATTTTCAGTGTGGTGCCTGGTTCAAAGCTCACACGAAATTTCTCAGTTCGTCTATGTGCTAATCAGACTTGGCTAGTGAAAACCTACAGTTTTAGCACAGACATCAGTGACTGTCAATGGACTTCACATACCTAATTTCTACTTTCAATTACAGGTTCTTCACTTTGACAAAATTGCAGGACTTGGAAGTATCCAGAGCAAGGTACAGAAACCTAAGGTATATTGATTTCTCTTTCACATCCTTTTTCCGAGAATAGACTGTTCTGATTGTGCTTTTAGTAGTATCAACACCTTGTCAAACCTTTGCCAATTCTCTTAATTTAAGAGATGTAAGTTAAAAAAAATACAAAAAACCACCAAAGCCCAAAGAACAACAGCAACAAAACAAATGCCAAGCAAACAACCACCAACAAAAACAAACAAACAAAAAAAACCCCAAAACACCACCAAGAAAAGAGGACAGGCTGAACATATTGCAAGTGACAGGACAGGATAGGGTGCTCTGGGCACCAGGATACACTTTGGTGTAAATCAACTCCACACCTGCAAGTGCTACTGGGGAACCAGAAGCTTGGGTACAATAGGCAGACTTGGGGCTGAGACTCCAAAGTGGGACAGGAAAATGCTTCAGTAGAAAAGAGCCCAGAATCCTCAAAGGATGGAAAGTAACCACACTCTTATAAAGCTACAGGGGCTTTTCCAGCCTCCAATTCCCACTTTTATCCCAAGAGAACCATGAGGGGTCCCAGTATCTTGGTATCTATGTACATGTATGCTTCTGTCCATGTTATTCTGCTGCCTCTGTAAAGATAACAAAAGCCATAGAGCCTGGTCTGTCCCCATTCACTTGGGATCCAAAACACAAGCTGAAACTTAAAAAAAGATGAGACTTTTTTTTCTTTTTAACAAGGGTAGTATCTAAAATCAGAGCATTTAGGGACTCATTAAGCATTTAGAAAGGAGCTGTTTAACAAAACTATTCTCAAAAAATAAAGCCCCACCTACTTTTTACCAGTGTGCAGTTTTCTTACACGCTTTTAGCCTGTGTCACCATTCTTGGGACTTGAGACTTGATCCATTTTTTTCGGTATTACAACACACTTCCTGACTCTCCTGCCATCTTCTTCCATCTGCGCCTTCTGCAAAAAAATGCAAGCAGCATCTGGGAATTAGAGGCTTTGTACCTATGACAAGTCACCAATTTCAACAATTAACCACTAGAATGAGTGGCATCATAGGCTGTGAATGAATTACACATCATTAGCTGCTTATACTGAACATCTCTCTCATGGAACTCTTAGACTCTATTACATGTTCATTTGCAAATATTCAAACACTGTGTGTTACATTATTTGTACCTTATAAAGAATCCTCTTTCTCATAAAATAACCTAACAGCTATATGTTTTTGTCTTCTTATCAACAACTCAGTGTGGCAAGTCTGTGAATATCCACCTACTGTTTAAAGAAATTATCTCTGATATCACTGCACCAGAAGCCAATTATTCACTGCACATTGCCAACAGACTCTATGCTGAAAAGACAAGTCAGATCCTACCGGTAAGTGATCTCTTGCTAAACCCAGTAATATTTATCTTTAAAAATAAGTAAAAATGCTTTAAAAAATGAAGTGGACTTAAAGGTGATAAAACAGTGTAAAATAAATCTGAAAGCAAGGGGTTTGGATCCGGCTTTCTTCCATAAATTCTTAAACATTTTTAATGTATGCTTTTAACTGGTCACATAGGAAAGATGTCAGATCTGAAATTGTCATGAAAGAAAATAATTTTTCTGGTCTAGTTTTAGCAAATTCTTTCAGGAAGTAAGCAATGAGAACACCTTAACCATGACATCACTATAAAAATATTATTAGCCCTATTTTGTTTTGCTTTCATATTGTTCTTTTAAAAGTACTAGTTCACTGGCTACAATTAATTGGTGTCTTTACAGAGCTACTTAAAATGTGTGAAGAAACTGTACAGATCTGGTCTAGAAATGGTCAACTTCAAAACAGCATCAAATCAAGCCAGACAGCGCATTAATTCCTGGGTGAAAAATCACACAAATGGTAAGTCAGACAAGATTATGAAATACACTTCTCTCTGACAACTGTATTCTAGCAATTTCTGAAAAGACTAAACATTAGAGGGGAAATTTCCTCCTCCTGTCCTCATTAGTGGATATTTTCTGTGGAAAGAGATGACTCTAGTTCACCTGTGTGGCAGTGACAGAGTGTTTTAAATACATCTGGCAAAGGCAGAGATGCCATGATATGCACACTTAATACGCACAGTTTATATGCACACTTTTTGTTTCTGGAGAGATTTTACAACGTTAGTACCAGCTTCTCTAGAATATTGGCATATTTTTACAAGGATGTGCAGGATAGGTAAGAAGTAGACATTCAGGGGAGAAAGTAACGCACACTAAGCCAATGGTGGGAAATAAATGATTCAGAATCTTGTGTTGAGGTGAGAGGAAAAACCTAGAGTAAATTGTGAGAAACAAACATACTGAGAAAGATAAAATCTGTATTGGTTCTTCCCTCTCCCTTTCCTTCTTTTCTATATAAATATTTCTTTTTTTCCAAGGGCTGGATAGAAATGTTCCTGAGAATCTACAACACTCTTGAACTTACCTGTCTTCTTGCAGAAATGTCTGGCCAGATGTCAGTCTTTCAGTGTATTATTAAATCATCCTCATGAACCTTAATGCCATGTGCGGACTATAGGGGAAAGAAGAGTCAAGTGAAAGAGCAGTATATTGATTGACTTCTAAAATGCAAGACTATTTCTGTGTAACTTATCACTCTGTGCCCCACTTCTTTCTTAAAGGACAGATCCGGGATTTCCTTGAACCAAGCTCTGTTAATCCTCAGACTGTGCTGGTCCTTGTGAACGCTATTTACTTCAAAGGGATATGGAAGACCGCATTTAAAGAAGAACACACTCAGAAAGTGCCCTTCAATGTGACAGAGGTGGGGGGCACAGACAGTTTCTGGCCAGATGTGTATTTGTTGTATTTACAATTCTGTTGTCATTGGCTGGGTGATTTATCTGGGTGCCTCACTGTTAGATTTACGACAACTGTGTCTGACAGAGCAAACTAGCAGATGAGCTCTTCTCCAGAGGCAGCATGATTGAAGATTGAGTTCTGTCCTTTCAAACGCCTTGCACATTTGTCCGACCAAAGAAAAAATTGCTTCTGCATCACATTTCACATTTTTGTTTTTGCAGCAAGAGAGCAGACCCGTGCAAATGATGTGTCAGAACAACACCTTCAAAGTGGCAAGAGTGGCTGAAGACAAACTTAAGATCCTGGAGCTTCCATATGCCAGTGGAGAGCTGAGCCTGTTGGTGTTGCTGCCCGATGACATCTCTGGCCTGGAACAGGTATGGCCCTGGCAGGGCAAGCAGAAGGGTTGTGACTTCAGTGGGGCTTGGCTGCTGTCAGACCTTTTGCTGTCCATTGGCATTGCAGCTGCCCACTCGACAGACACGCTAGGCAGGCAGGGGAGCACCAAATCTGTCCAGGTGCTCAGGCAGAGCCTCTTAGGAGAGTCCTGAGCTCAGTTTTATAAAATGAAGGCAAAGTAGTGTAGTGCTGCTGCAGCCCTACAGAAGATGTATATATGGGCAGTGTTATAAAATTGCCCATCTATACTCAAGAAAGGAAAAAAATCAACACAGTCCAAAATATATGAACAATTACTCCTATTTCAGTAATATTTTAAAATCATAAAATAGAGCTGTTACAGATATAGAAGAGTTTGCATTTGCTAGGTGCTACTAACTGTAGGTAAATTTTCATGGCCTTGTTTTTGCAATCTTTCACAAGCTGACTCATTTGCTAGGCTGTGAATCTGTTGGGTTGCACCTCATGAGACACAAGATTACTAGGACAAATGGGGAAGGGTCAAGTTAGTAAAGAACTGAATAAAATGAGAGTGACACAGGCAGTACCGGAGAGGCAAATAATAAAATATCAGAAGGATGAGCTTCAGGAACCATTCTGGTTGGGGTTTTACTTTTATGATAGCCTTAACAGAAATGAATGGTAGGAAGAAGCTGGATTTGTATCCCAGGCATTTCATTCTCTGCCTCTCTTTGCAGCTTGAGAACAAAATCAGTTTTGAAAAACTTGCAGAGTGGACCAGTTCTAAGGTGATGGAAAAGAAGAGGGTGAAAGTGTACCTCCCACGCATGAAGATTGAGGAGAAATACAACCTCACATCTGTCTTGACATCCCTGGGTATGACTGACCTGTTCAGCCCCTCGGCCAATCTCTCTGGCATCTCTTCAGCAGAGAGACTGAGGATATCTGAGGCCATCCACGAGGCATACATGGAAGTCACTGAAGAGGGCACTGAGGAGGCTGGGTCAGCAGATGACACAGAAGACATTGAACATTCTTCTGAGTTTGAAGAGTTCAGGGCTGACCACCCATTCCTTTTCTTGATTAAACACAATCCAAGCAACCTGATCCTCTTCTTTGGTAGATATTGTTCTCCCTAAAGAGTAAAGGGCTGGAAATAATGCTTGCCTACCCCTAAGAAACAGACCCCCTTTACTCTAGTATTGTAGTATAATCTCATCTCTTCAACATTTTCTGCTAGTGGAAAGGCTACTCTAAGTCATTCCCTTTCCTGAAGCTTCCAGAGCAAAGACACCTGCAGGTGAGGAAACAGCAGCAAGTGTGTTTACTCCTTTCCCTTCTCAGACTGGTTTCAGTGTTGATTGAACCAAGCAAAGACTAAGCCCACAGAGAACAGAGGCCCTCACAGGCCAGAAAGGAGTCAAATGATTTTCACTTAAAGAAGTAGTTGCACACAGGGCTCCAAGTCTTTGGTATTCCTTTACATGGAAAGCCATGGGCTATGCTCATCCCATTCTCTAGTACTATCCTGATAACAAACCCATGCAGTTCCCAAAACACTGGGTTTGAGACCCCCAGTCTGGAGAAGATGTTTGTGGACAAGATTCTGCTATGCAGGGTATTAATTGGTGCCTATGTAAATTTTATTTTTTTTTTACTTCGTTCACATATCCACTATGACCAAAGCTGTCCTTTCATCATGAGTACCTCATGTAATACCGAATTTCTTTCAGAGGTTCTCCAGAGTCATGCAGAGTTTTCCTTCTGCTTCCAAATATTCAAGGAGATCTAACTTTGTCTAGGTGCAGTTATGTCTTGTCACAGAGTATAGATTCAAAGCCTGAAACATAGATATCTGGATGATCCAGGACTCAGAACTGCCAAGCAAAAGAGTTGTCTGAATTCTTGTTTAAAACATTGGAAGTCACTTCAAATTTGAGAACATTTTGATTTTTGTGAAAAATCCTGTAGGTGATGTTAAAGAACCTGATTTCTCCATGGGAGTTTTGTGAAAAAACACAGCTTTTAAAATAATTCCTGTCTCTTTTGATTTTGTTTAGCAAGTAAACTTCATTTTGTTCCTGGAAAACTCTCAGTTGTTCAAAACTCAAGAACATTATTATTCCATGAATGTAGCTGGGTTTCTTTGTTCCTATGGTAGTTCAAGACTACATCTCTTGTTTTCATGAAATACACAAGAATCCCAATTTTCTCTTTTTGTTTTCTTATGTGTCCACTAGCATCTCCAAATACGGATTGGCACAATATTATGACCTGTTTTTATTCTAATCATATATTACTGATTTTGATGCATGTAATAGTTTTTTTTCTTTATTAACACAATAAAAGAAAGTCACAAATCCTTGTCATGAAATTATGTGAATTTTATTAATTTTCTGGATAACTAACCCTTACAATATTATTACATTGGTAACTGTTGTGAGCAAAATGGAATTTAGTACAAAATCCTCCAGTTTTTAGAATGAATAAAGTATGTAGATTTGAAGTTTCCTACCCATTTCTGAAATAAATGAACGCACACATCTATAGTTTGATTCCTCTCTGTAGTACTGATTACCAAGAAATAGTCCAGTGAAATATTAACTTAACTTCAATACAATTCCCATGGGTATTAACGATGCACTATTAGTCGGATAAATATTTCAAAGAAAAACAAATTTCAAAGAAACAGAGTTTCCAGCAACTCTGCCATTTGAGATGATGAGATCATCTGAAAAATCATGTAACTCAAAGGGCATAAGAAAGAATAAGCAGATGGAGTACTCTTAGGCAAAGCATTTCCACACTGAGAGTTTTGAGAGGAGGTACTCTGTTGTTAATATCAGCTCTTCCAATAATAAGGGACAGGGAAACCCTGATGTACAGACAGACTGGGCAATAAGTTGCTGGAGAGCAGCCCCACAAAAAGGGACCTGGGGGTCCTGGTCCATGGCAAGTTGAACACGAGTCATTGTGCCCTGGCAGCCAGGAGGGCCAACCCTGTCCTGGAGGCATCAGGCACAGCATCACAGACGGGCAAGGGAGGGGATTGTCCTGCTCTGCTCTGAGCTGGGGCAGCCTCGCCTCCAGTGCTGGGGGCAGCTTTGGGAGCCACAGTACAAAAAAGACATTGAATTATTGGGGAGTATCCAAAGGAGGGCCATGAGGATGGTAAAAAACCTTAAGGGGAAGCAATAGAAGGAACAGCTGAGATCTTGGTTTGTTCAGCCTGGAGAAGAAGAGATTGAGGGGAGACCTCATTGCAGCTACAGCTTCCTCAGGTGGGGAAGCAGAGGACCAGGAGCTCCTCTCTGGTGACTCGTGAAAGTCCCTGAGGGAATATCAGGAATTTGTGTCAGTGTAGGCTTAGGATAAGTACGAGGAAAAGGTTCTTCACCCAGAGGGTGTTTGGGCACTTGGAACAGGCTCCCCAGGGAAATGGTCACAGCACTAGCCTGACAGAGGTCAAGGAGCGTTTGGACAATGATTTTGGGTACCTGCTGTGATTCTTGGGGCTGTCATATGCAGGGCCAGAGGCTGGACTTCATGATCCTTGTGGGTCCCTTCCAACTCAGTACATCCTATGATTCTATGATTCTATTTCCATATTAACATAGTCTGACATGATAAAAGCAGGAAAGGAAAGAAGGTGGTGCTACCTGTTTGACATCCACATTATTTGAATATCATCAGGATGTTTGTGATATAGACTCAGTTGTTTTTCAGTGCTAAAGGCAACTATTTCACCAAGTACATTTAAATTATTTTTCTTTAGAAATTAAACCAGTGGTCTAAACTGTTCCAAGAGATGCAAAATTTCAACATCTCAAGGCTTGCTGTAAGCTGTTTAATCACTTTCTGCATCTCTTGTAGCCAGAAGCAGTTGATCCAGTCTGTCAAATTTAAAAGCCTGCACACTTAAACAATAAGAAGACTTCAAAAGGGTTATATTTGAAAACTTTCCTTCCTAGGGTTATTAAACTGGAAAGTGCTTAAAGTACACAGATATGCCTCAGTGACCAATGTTGTTTCCCGAACAACAATAATGGTCAAAATGAAGGAATGGGAAAAAAACAAAGGGGTCATGAGACTTAGAGGCAAATACAAAGCTTCCCCTTTCCAAAAAGAAAAGACAGGAGACAGTAAAAACTGCAAATACTGTACTAAACCTTTAACTTGCTTTAGTATTTGCTTTTAATAATATTAAAATGCTCCAAAAGTTTTTCATGAAGAAAGGCAAAAGTAAATAAACCTTGTAAACATCCTTGTTGCCACTGCCATTTTTGTCACAGCCTTCCAAAGGGTTTTCTGAAGAACCGAGACTCTTTTTCTCTTACAGACTGCTGTGCAGTACCAGAAATAAGGCTTAGCAGGTAACAAGACAAAATCTGAAACCTTCTGCATCTAGTGGCACAAGTTGCACCCCTCCAGAAGGCACAAAGAGACACCCAAGACTGCCACTATGAGGCGACATTTCTCTCTGTACAGCATGGAAACAATACTTGTCTGTGAAACGTTTCATACACTCCCATTCAAGTGCCTCATCCACACCACTGTACTTTCTTTGCACATTAATGTCCAATAACTTGCTATCTCCATCTCCCTTGGGATCTTCCTCTAGATATAATATGCAAGCTGAGACTGGAAGTGAACTCTGTTGATTTTCTATTCCAAGCTCCCCTTTTCAATCTGGGTGAACTACAGTAGGTTGCTTGGGTTTTGAATATTTCTAAGGATGGAGACTCCACAGCATCTTTGGGCAACCTGAATTTATCTCCCTATCCAAAAGAAAATGTATTTTCTTATGTCTAAATGTAATTTCTGCTTTTTCAGGTTGTGTCCCTTTTCTCTTGTCTGTTCACAGAAGAAAGTGTAGCTTCATCTTCTTTTTACCCTCCCATCAAGAAGGCTATGCACATGGATAAGATCCCCCTGCACTTTCTCCTCTCCAGGGTAACAAGTGCTGTGTCTCTGAGCCTCTCCTCTCATTACAGATCCTTTAATCACTTAATCATCTTCTCTGGTTCTGCTCCAGCACATCCCCATCTCTTTTGCAGTGGAAAGCCCAGAGCCAGACAGAGCATTCCATCTGTGGTCCGACCACTGCTGAGTAGAGGGGCAGGAAAGGCTCCCTTTACCTGCTGGCAGTGCTTTTTCTAAGGCATCCCCTTGTGCTGTTGATTTTCTTTGCCACAAGGACACATTTCTGACTCATGGTCAACTTGGTGTCTGCTAGGCCTCCCAGTTCTTTTTTGCAAAGCCAACATGAGAGTATGGACCCTTGTGTGGTGACATTTCTCCTTTTCTGCAGCTTTCTTTTCCTGCAGGAGACATGTCAGGAATATTGTCAAGAATCTCAGTAGGCTGCTATTCAGAGGAGAGGAGAGGAGAGGATGGCTTTGTGGGAGGATGTCTGTGTTGAAACAATCCAAGAGATCGGTTTATCCTATTCTGTGCAAAAGAAAAAATGCTATTTTTCCTGGGAGTATGTGCTGAGATAAAGGACATGCTGGGCAGACTTTCAGTGAGTGAAGGGAGGTAACATAACAGGCATGGTGACATGGGCAGTGTTAGTCACAGGCTGCCACAAACAGGCTTCTCTGTGGGATGGGATGCTGGTAACCAAGCCAATTGCTGCCAGTGCCAGCGGCCATCATTTTTGCCCTGTGTGTATGCTGGGTGTAAGGCCCTTGTTACCCTGCTGCCTCCTTAGGAGCCAGGGAGTAAGGCCAGACACAGAGTCACCCTGGCTGCTGGCTGGTTCCATGGACTTGAGGGATGAATAAGAGACTTCACGTGTGCTATGGTGACTGATAAAGGGACAGCTGTGTGTGCTGGTCTGGAACCTGTCCAGCTGTAGACCCTGGATGTTGTGTGCACTGCTAAGCAGAGAGTGAACAACTTGTGACCAAATCCATCACGGGATTCTTCTGAAGATGCATTCACTGGAGAAATTCACTCTGCCAACACTGAGGTATGCACAGCCCTGTCACAGCCTGTGAGTGTCCAAGGCAGCACTGCTAGCAAAGGTGCCCAACACTTCAGGATGGCACAGGGCTGCCAGTGAAAGATACCAGGTGGGCTAAGAGCTCCTGTCTGAAGCAGCTTGACCAGACACCTAAAGTTTCTTCAGACTGAGGGAAGAACACGGTCCTACAGGACAACTGTGAGAGAAACCATCATTGATTAGCTACAGCACCAAGGTCTGCAGTGGCACCTACCTGAACAATCACTGGCACTGACTCTGAGCAAGATAAACATAAAACAATCAAAATGCTCTTGCCCACTGACAAAAGAGCAGCAGCATGCATACGAACTAAATGTTGAGCTCTGCATGGGATGTTGTAATTGGATGAGAGGCTTTGGTCTGTGAGCTGACCTGGACTTCATATCCTTTTGTAAAGGTCCAAATGTCCAAGAGCCTGTTGGTTTAGGGACAACACCACAATGAAATGCCCGGCAGAGGAAAGGGCAACTGAGCCTTAGCTGACCTCCTTCTTGGGACAAGCATTGTCAAACAAGGATATGTGGATAAACACATCTTTTTGTGTTTGTGCTGCATTACACAGCTGTGCTGGACAGGGCAATACATTATCTTTTCTCCAAGGAAGTGTTTCAACTGCAGGAAGGTTTGTTTAACCTCACTGGACTCTATGACAGATCTAAAGTTGACCAGTTAACTAGGCACTACTACTCATATTCTCACAATTCTGTGCTGATAGCTGATCATAATCAAGATTTTTACTTACTTGTGGAACGATTTAGTTGCCTCTGCAACTTGCTTTACATTAATCATTCATTTGACCAATAAAAAAAAGAAATGCTAACAAAATCAGCAACATGAGTTGTGTATTAACATGCTTCTCAAGCAGTGGACTGCCTCCTCTCTACTGTAAACCAAAAAATGTTTTTCATTAATGAATATATTCAACTCAGAAATATTTTCTTAACAGCATTAGTGCTGTGAGTTGGCTGTTACAAAACATCTGTACCAACTCATGGGACATCTTTGTAGCTACCAAGCTGCAGGCTCTCTAAGATGATACAAATGTGGTTCAGGTAGATGGTGCACAAGTGCCAAGGTGGATCACATACAGTGAGTTGAAGCAAACCACTAGACAATTTGATTGTCAAGGAAAAAGACTCAAGGCATATTCAAACATTAGAAGTGACAGGGACAAACATACTGGCTAATCCTTTGCCTCCTGAGCTGTCAAGTGTATTGCAATGGACCATGGCCACAAGTGTAGAAGGCAGTTTGAACAGAAACAAGGCAGTATTAAGATGGAAAGGCAGAAGGAGCAGCAGCTGCAGGAACTGCTTACAGTGTGGGGACCACTCCCAGCTGCATGGTTAAAGGTTCATCCTACACAGGCACATGCACTCATGGAGGACTTGTTGTCGTCCAGCAAGGTGGGACCCTTTTGAGCTAAATGGGGCTCACAACAGTGGTGACCAGTTTACACACTGCTCCTGTGAGAGAATATCTCATTCTCTTTGCAGTAGATCTGCAGTGATGAGCCACCTCGGCAGGTCAAGGTCTATAGATCTTTCCACAAAAGCTCTGTTCCTGCATAACAAGAGTTGTAGTAGACTGGCC
Source organism: Sturnus vulgaris (assembly GCF_052056855.1). NCBI lineage: Eukaryota > Metazoa > Chordata > Aves > Passeriformes > Sturnidae > Sturnus > Sturnus vulgaris. The sequence goes on along the minus strand of NC_142243.1, from coordinate 74,961,933 downwards.
TGGACCACACACTGTATCATATAAAGTACCAGTGTGATGTAAATGCATCAGTCCAGACTGAGTTTTTCATGGCTCCTATTTCGTAAGCAACTTCAGCTGAATGGAGCTATGAAGAACTGTACTAGAGAGAAAGGTAGGGATGATTCGGAGGCTTTCCTCTTGCACTGACAACTAATAAAAGGGTTAAAAAGTCCACCTCTACTCTCCTGAAGCATAATTTGTTCTAGACAATTTCAGAGCCATTTTGTGTATTGACCTTGGATTTCTGTTTTAAAATTATGTAGCATTTAAAAGGTCAAAGCAGTTTCTTTTATTGTCTGTCCATTCTTTTATTTCAAAGGAATTATGCAACTGGATTCTGCTTGCTATTGTATATTATGACTGTCTTGCAGACCATAAATGTTTCTTCAGCTGGTTTGTTCAGCTGATGTGCCATGAAGTTGCTTGTGGAAGAATGTAAGAATGGTCTTATAAGAATGGTCTCTGTATGTACAAAAGGCACATTTTGAACCCAGCATCTGGTGCTGTGACCTGTGGAAAAGAACAGCACACCTTAAACTACCCTTCAAAATTATAGCGGCGACTTCAAATCCTTTTCTGGTAACATCTGACTTGGATCTAAATATCCTGATGCCTGAATTTAAAAAGTTACAGAAATCTTGTCTTATTTTCTCAACTTCTCTTTCCCCAACACGTTTTTCTATAATTCTTCCCTGTCGAGATGTGCTGAAATTGCTTTTGAAATTAATTTATATTCCCAAAATACTTTCACTGAGGGTTTTGTTCCAGTGTGCTGCACAGACTGTGAATATGTCTGAATGTCTTGAGCTAGACTGCTCTGGAATGAAGAAGTGTGCTCTGTGACATACTATGTTGGTGGTCTTTTACAATGCAGCAAGGGACATCAGGTAAATACATATAACTTCTTGCAGAAAAATCTACTTCAATTTTATTAAATTTGGCAATAAACAGTGAAAGGATATGCTCTTTCTTGGTGGGAAATTTTCTCCATTCCTTAGGAAGAGCTATGGATTCTGGTGGGAAGAAAGACTGGTGATACTGGTAGTCCAACCAACAATGGGAGAAAAGTTGCAATAAACACATCCCTGCATATGCTGATCTTACCAAAATTTGAGTTCATAGAATTGTGACTCCAAGATGGATCTGGCCCATCACTATTCAAGATAGAGGAATATTAAGGAAAATAAGACAAAATTCTTTACAGACATTCTGCAAGACTGAGTTCCTCACCATTCTTTTCTATTTTCACAAGTTATGTTACACAATTTACTGCCATAAACAAATCATATTTACTATTTAAGTTCCAATGAATACATTTTATCATTATTTTTCCTCCAGTCATTTTAATGTTGTCTTGTATCCTCTGCAAGGTTTCATGTGCTATGATGAATAAATCTTCCTTTTTGGAAATATTAAGTTAAAATCCTTTCATTCAGGCTTTTTTTTTTTTTTCTTTTTTTTTTTTTTTTTTTTTTTTTTTTTTTTTTTTTTTTTTTTTTTTTCTTTTTTTCCCCCAAAGAATGGACTTATTCAAAGTAAAAGTGCATATCTGACATGGAGCTCTATCCATCACTTTATTGAGTAAACAAAGAACAGGCAGCACGGGGCGTGTCACAAAATAGCACAAGATATATTCCAAGGGGTTTGTCAAGTCTGCCCCAAGTACAGCTGAGAAGCTGTGCTATACCTTTCCCTGGTGAATCTGATAAGGTAAGCATTTCTTTCCATTTTGATTTAAGTTCTAATCTGCAAGATAAAAGACAATTTAAAAATACTTATAATCATATTGATGTAACCTGATGTTGTGGCCTTCAATATCAGCTGAAGAATCTAATTATCACAGGATGCCTTCTGTAGAAACCTTACCTACCTGCACATATATCTTCTGTATTATTTTGCTCTTTTACAGTCTGCCATGCATAGAGTCAAAGTATTTGTATTTATGAACTATAGTTTTGTTTACTAACTCTTCCACATTGAAAATCTGGTGATAAGTTACAACAGACTTTCTTCCTTCTTCCTCTATTGCTTCAACTTTTCATTTAGTATTAAAAGACAAAATTGAATTTGCTTAAATTCCAGAGATTATGTAAAATATTCTCTGAATGAAATCAAGGAGTCCAGAATGTTCAAATGATCCCATCATTCTACAGCTCTGTGTTACCTTTAATAGTTACATTGTCAAAGATAAATGACAACAAAAATCCCCTCAAGCAGTTGCTTCATGAATCTGTTTTTTCACGGAGAACATAAATGGAGTTTAAAGCCTAAAATATAACAGTAAGCAAAATAGGTATATAATAAAAAAATCTACATTATATCACCTCTACAATCAGTTCAATTTAGAGAGAGAATGAGCATCCATTCCATCAGGGGAACAGTTAGATTCATTGTTGTTCAAATTATCTCACATTAAGTGATGAATATCCCATGAAGATGTTGATTCCATAGGGACTGCAAGAGATATGGCAGAGTACCCTGGATTTTGTTCTCTAGCAGCTGCACAGGGAAATTGCTTGAAGAGCCTTGAGACCTTAAGTTTTAAGTGACATAAACACTATACTGTTGCATCAGACTTCAAAGTACTGTATTTTCTAGTCTGTGTTTTCTTCTTCCACCAGCCTATGCAGAGCTTGCAGATGTCCAGCACTTTGATTGCTCACGAGTCCAAAAGCATGTCTGCCTTTTAAATTCACATCACTGGATTCTATTTGCTGAAAAAGCCCTGTGCACTAAGTTAGGAGTTCATGTGCACTGAATTTTTTGCATAACAATTTACCTATTTCACCACACTATGTCAGCCTCTTTCTGTTTCCTTCAGACAACAGGGATTTCACAATGGGCTCCATCAGTGCAGCAAATGCAGAATTTTGTTTTGATGTGTTCAAAGAGGTGAAAATTTACCGCAGCAATGACAACGTGCTCTTTTCCTCCCTGAGCATGCTTTCAACCCTGGCCCTGGTGTATATGGGAGCAAGGGGTAAGACTCAGTCCCAGATGGGGAAGGTAAGTTACTTACACGGGTGTAAAGTGACCTCTACTTGTGCTACTTGCTCTTTCTAAGTAACATCACTGAACACTATTATCCACTGATGAGGTTCTCACCTGGTTCAATACACAAGAACTAAGCCAAAGTCACACAATGGAGAACTGAATCAAGAGTTATATATAGAAAATATTAATAATAAAGGTGTATATTTTCAACATAACAGGGAGTTGACTTAAACATAAAAAAATATCTGAGGGACAATAGCAAAAGAGATTACCAGTCAGGCAACTTTATGATTTTTAGATTCTGACAAGTTCCAAATAATGTAATCAGATTTTCTTTTCTAATATATATAAAAGATAAATCCCAGAAACACAGGAAGACAGAGTATTTTAGCAATACATAATATGAACTCAATTAATTTCTAGACATTCACTGGAAAAAAATATAATCTAAGCAAAGATTATTATTTACAGTTTCCAAGAAGGTCACAGAGGGCATAGATCAGTTGCAAGCTCACCTGTAAATTTTTAGCTAGTCTATTTCCTCAGCATCTCTTTTTTTCTGAAACAACAGATTTTCTACACAAGCAATATGTGTAAATCTTGAATTCACATTATTTTTGG